>NW_027440432.1:0-104772 GCF_031893055.1 Leptodactylus fuscus
TCTGGTATATTTTGAAAGGGCGGATCTCTGGCTCTAAAACGCTTCTCTCGGATTTTCGATTGGGCACATATTACCGGAGCAGACAGTACCGGCGCGCACCTACCCGCCACGCCGGGGCCTTTGGGGCTACCGGGTTGATCGACCCCTCGTTGGAAAGGTCTCGATCTCTACTTTTTCAGGAAACTGGAATCGGGTCGATCGGATGTAAGGAGGCGGAGCTACGTCTCCCGGAAGAGAGGCAACTTTAAAGCGCAAATGGCTATCAAATGGGGTGAAATAGGCCCACTTTGGGTGGCCGCAGCTCCTCCAAATCAGGTCCGAGAAGCAGAATTCTGGTATATTTTGAAAGGGCGGATCTCTGGCTTTAAAACGCTTCTCTCGGATTTTCGATTGGGCGCATATTACCGGAGCAGACAGTACCGGCGCGCACCTACCCGCCACGCCGGGGCCTTTGGGGCTACAGGGTTGATCGACCCCTCGTTGGAAAGGACTCGATCTCTACTTTTCAAGGAAACTGGAATCGGGTCGATCGGATGTAAGGAGGCGGAGCTACGTCTCCCGGAAGAGAGGCAACTTAAAAGCGCAAATGGCTATCAAATGGGGTGAAATAGGCCCAATTTGGGAGGCCGCAGCTCCTCCAAATCAGGTCCGAGAAGCAGAATTCTGGTATATTTTGAAAGGGTGGATCTCTGGCTTTAAAATGCTTCTCTCGGATTTTCGATTGGGCGCATATTACCGGAGCAGACAGTACCGGCGCGCACCTACCCGCCATGCCGGGGCCTTTGGGGCTACAAGATTGATCGACCCCTCGTTGGAAAGTTTTCGATCTCTACTTTTCAAGGAAACTGGAATCGGGTCGATCGGATGTAAGGAGGCGGAGCTACGTCTCCCGGAAGAGAGGCAACTTTAAAGCGCAAATGGCTATCAAATGTGGTGAAATAGGCCCAATTTGGGAGGCCGCAGCTCCTCCAAATCAGGTCCGAGAAGCACAATTCTGGTATATTTGAAAGGGCGCATCACTGGCTTTAAAAAGCTTCTCTCGGATTTTCGATTGGGCGCATATTACCGGTGCAGACAGTACCAGCGCGCACCTACCCGCCACGCCGGGGCCTTTGGGGCTACAGGGTTGATCGACCCCTCGTTGGAAAGGTCTCGATCTCTACTTTTCAAGGAAACTGGAATCGGGTCGATCGGATGTAAGGAGGCGGAGCTACATCTCCCGGAAGAGAGGCAACTTAAAAGCGCAAATGGCTATCAAATGGGGTGAAATAGGCCCACTTTGCAAGGCCGCAGCTCCTCCAAATCAGGTCCAAGAAGCACAATTCTGGTATATTTTGAAAGGGCGGATCTCTGACTTTAAAACGCTTCTCTCGGATTTTCGATTGGGCACATATTACCGGAGCAGACAGTACCGGCGCGCACCTACCCGCCACGCCGGGGCCTTTGGGGCTACAGGGTTGATCGACCCCTCTTTGGAAAGGTCTCGATCTCTACTTTTCAAGGAAACTGGAATCGGGTCGATCGGATGTAAGGAGGCGGAGCTACGTCTCCCGGAAGAGAGGCAACTTTAAAGCGCAAATGGCTATCAAATGGGGTGAAATAGGCCCACTTTGGGAGACCGCAGCTCCTCCAAATCAGGTCCGAGAAGCAGAATTCTGGTATATTTTGAAAGGGCGGATCTCTGGCTTTAAAACGCTTCTCTCGGATTTTCGATTGGGCACATATTACCGGAGCAGACAGTACCGGCGCGCACCTACCCGCCACGCCGGGGCCTTTGGGGCTACCGGGTTGATCGACCCCTCGATGGAAAGGTCTCGATCTCTACTTTTTAAGGAAACTGGAATCGGGTCGATCGGATGTAAGGAGGCGGAGCTACGTCTCCCGGAAGAGAGGCAACTTTAAAGCGCAAATGGCTATCAAATGGGGTGAAATAGGCCCACTTTGGGAGGCCGCAGCTCCTCCAAATCAGGTCCGAGAAGCAGAATTCTGGTATATTTTGAAAGGGCGGATCTCTGGCTTTAAAACGCTTCTCTCGGATTTTCGATTGGGCGCATATTACCGGAGCAGACAGTACCGGCGCGCACCTACCCGCCACGCCGGGCCCTTTGGGGCTACAGGGTTGATCGACCCCTCGTTGGAAAGGTCTCGATCTCTACTTTTCAAGGAAACTGGAATCGGGTCGATCGGATGTAAGGAGGCGGAGCTACGTCTCCCGGAAGAGAGGCAACTTAAAAGCGCAAATGGCTATCAAATGGGGTGAAATAGGCCCAATTTGGGAGGCCGCAGCTCCTCCAAATCAGGTCCGAGAAGCACAATTCTGGTATATTTTGAAAGGGCGGATCTCTGGCTTTAAAACGCTTCTCTCGGATTTTCGATTGGGCACATATTACCGGAGCAGACAGTACCGGCGCGCACCTACCCGCCACGCCGGGGCCTTTGGGGCTACCGGGTTGATCGACCCCTCGTTGGAAAGGTCTCGATCTCCACTTTTTAAGGAAACTGGAATCGGGTCGATCGGATGTAAGGAGGCGGAGCTACGTCTCCCGGAAGAGAGGCAACTTTAAAGCGCAAATGGCTATCAAATGGGGTGAAATAGGCCCACTTTGGGAGGCCGCAGCTCCTCCAAATCAGGTCCGAGAAGCAGAATTCTGGTATATTTTGAAAGGGCGGATCTCTGGCTTTAAAACGCTTCTCTCGGATTTTCGATTGGGCGCATATTACCGGAGCAGACAGTACCGGCGCGCACCTACCTGCCACGCCGGGGCCTTTGGGGCTACAGGGTTGATCGACCCCTCGTTGGAAAGGTCTCGATCTCTACTTTTCAAGGAAACTGGAATCGGGTCGATCGGATGTAAGGAGGCGGAGCTACGTCTCCCGGAAGAGAGGCAACTTAAAAGCGCAAATGGCTATCAAATGGGGTGAAATAGGCCCAATTTGGGAGGCCGCAGCTCCTCCAAATCAGGTCCGAGAAGCACAATTCTGGTATATTTTGAAAGGGCGGATCTCTGGCTTTAAAACGCTTCTCTCGGATTTTCGATTGGGCGCATATTACCGGAGCAGACAGTACCAGCGCGCACCTACCTGCCACGCCGGGGCCTTTGGGGCTACAGGGTTGATCGACCCCTCGTTGGAAAGGTCTCGATCTCTACTTTTCAAGGAAACTGGAATCGGGTCGATCGGATGTAAGGAGGCGGAGCTACGTCTCCCGGAAGAGAGGCAACTTAAAAGCGCAAATGGCTATCAAATGGGGTGAAATAGGCCCAATTTGGGAGGCCGCAGCTCCTCCAAATCAGGTCCGAGAAGCAGAATTCTGGTATATTTTGAAAGGGCGGATCTCTGGCTTTAAAACGCTTCTCTCGGATTTTCGATTGGGCGCATATTACCGGAGCAGACAGTACCGGCGCGCACCTACCCGCCATGCCGGGGCCTTTGGGGCTACAAGATTGATTGACCCCTCGTTGGAAAGGTCTCGATCTCTACTTTTCAAGGTAACTGGAATCGGGTCGATCGGATGTAAGGAGGCGGAGCTACTTCTCCCGGAAGAGAGGCAACTTAAAAGCGCAAATGGCTATCAAATGGGGTGAAATAGGCCCACTTTGGGAGACCGCAGCTCCTCCAAATCAGGTCCGAGAAGCACAAATCTGGTATATTTTGAAAGGGCGGATCTCTGCCTCTAAAACGCTTCTCTCGGATTTTCGATTGGGCACATATTACCGGAGCAGACAGTACCGGCGCGCACCTACCCGCCACGCCGGGGCCTTTGGGGCTACAGGGTTGATCGACCCCTCGTTGGAAAGGTCTCGATCTCTACTTTTCAAGGAAACTGGAATCGGGTCGATCGGATGTAAGGAGGCGGAGCTACGTCTCCCGGAAGAGAGGCAGCTTTAAAGCGCAAATGGCTATCAAATGGGGTGAAATAGGCCCACTTTGGGAGGCCGCAGCTTCTCCAAATCAGGTCCGAGAAGCAGAATTCTGGTATATTTTGAAAGTGCGGATCTCTGGCTTTAAAACGCTTCTCTCGGATTTTCGATTGGGCGCATATTACCGGAGCAGACAGTACCGGCGCGCACCTACCCGCCACGCCGGGGCCTTTGGGGCTACAGGGTTGATCGACCCCTCGTTGGAAAGGTCTCGATCTCAACTTTTCAAGGAAACTGGAATCGGGTCGATCGGATGTAAGGAGGCGGAGCTACGTCTCCCGGAAGAGAGGCAACTTAAAAGCGCAAATGGCTATCAAATGGGGTGAAATAGGCCCACTTTGGGAGGCCGCAGCTCCTCCAAATCAGGTCCGAGAAGCAGAATTCTGGTATATTTTGAAAGGGCGGATCTCTGGCTTTAAAACGCTTCTCTCGGATTTTCGATTGGGCACATATTACCGGAGCAGACAGTACTGGCGCGCACCTACCCGCCACGCCGGGGCCTTTGGGGCTACAGGGTTGATCGACCCCTCGTTGGAAAGGTCTCGATCTCTACTTTTCAAGGAAACTGGAATCGGGTCGATCGGATGTAAGGAGGCGGAGCTACGTCTCCCGGAAGAGAGGCAACTTTAAAGCGCAAATGGCTATCAAATGGGGTGAAATAGGCCCACTTTGGGAGACCGCAGCTCCTCCAAATCAGGTCCGAGAAGCAGAATTCTGGTATATTTTGAAAGGGCGGATCTCTGGCTTTAAAACGCTTCTCTCGGATTTTCGATTGGGCACATATTACCGGAGCAGACAGTACCGGCGCGCACCTACCCGCCACGCCGGGGCCTTTGGGGCTACCGGGTTGATCGACCCCTCGTTGGAAAGGTCTCGATCTCTACTTTTTAAGAAAACTGGAATCGGGTCGATCGGATGTAAGGAGGCGGAGCTACGTCTCCCGGAAGAGAGGCAACTTTAAAGCGCAAATGGCTATCAAATGGGGTGAAATAGGCCCACTTTGGGAGACCGCAGCTCCTCCAAATCAGGTCCGAGAAGCAGAATTCTGGTATATTTTGAAAGGGCGGATCTCTGGCTTTAAAACGCTTCTCTCGGATTTTCGATTGGGCGCATATTACCGGAGCAGACAGTACCGGCGCGCACCTACCCGCCACGCCGGGGCCTTTGGGGCTACAGGGTTGATCGACCCCTCGTTGGAAAGGTCTCGATCTCAACTTTTCAAGGAAACTGGAATCGGGTCGATCGGATGTAAGGAGGCGGAGCTACGTCTCCCGGAAGAGAGGCAACTTAAAAGCGCAAATGGCTATCAAATGGGGTGAAATAGGCCCACTTTGGGAGGCCGCAGCTCCTCCAAATCAGGTCCGAGAAGCACAATTCTGGTATATTTTGAAAGGGCGGATCTCTGGCTTTAAAACGCTTCTCTCGGATTTTCGATTGGGCGCATATTACCGGAGCAGACAGTACCAGCGCGCACCTACCCGCCACGCCGGGGCCTTTGGGGCTACAGGATTGATCGACCCCTCGTTGGAAAGGTCTCGATCTCTACTTTTCAAGGTAACTGGAATCGGGTCGATCGGATGTAAGGAGGCGGAGCAACGTCTCCCGGAAGAGAGGCAACTTAAAAGCGCAAATGGCTATCAAATGGGGTGAAATAGGCTCACTTTGGGAGGCCGCAGCTCCTCCAAATCAGGTCCGAGAAGCACAATTCTGGTATATTTTGAAAGGGCGGATCTCTGGCTTTAAAACGCTTCTCTCGGATTTTCGATTGGGCACATATTACCGGAGCAGACAGTACCGGCGCGCACCTACCCGCCACGCCGGGGCCTTTGGGGCTACAGGGTTGATCGACCCCTCTTTGGAAAGGTCTCGATCTCTACTTTTCAAGGAAACTGGAATCGGGTCGATCGGATGTAAGGAGGCGGAGCTACGTCTCCCGGAAGAGAGGCAACTTTAAAGCGCAAATGGCTATCAAATGGGGTGAAATAGGCCCACTTTGGGAGACCGCAGCTCCTCCAAATCAGATCCGAGAAGCAGAATTCTGGTATATTTTGAAAGGGTGGATCTCTGGCTTTAAAACGCTTCTCTCGGATTTTCGATTGAGCACATATTACCGGAGCAGACAGTACCGGCACGCACCTACCCGCCACGCCGGGGCCTTTGGGGCTACAGGGTTGATCGACCCCTCGTTGGAAAGGTCTCGATCTCTACTTTTCAAGGAAACTGGAATCGGGTCGATCGGATGTAAGGAGGCGGAGCTACGTCTCCCGGAAGAGAGGCAACTTTAAAGCGCAAATGGCTATCAAATGGGGTGAAATAGGCCCAATTTGGGAGGCCGCAGCTCCTCCAAATCAGGTCCGAGAAGCAGAATTCTGGTATATTTTGAAAGGGCGGATCTCTGGCTTTAAAACGCTTCTCTCGGATTTTCGATTGGGCACATATTACCGGAGCAGACAGTACTGGCGCGCACCTACCCGCCACGCCGGGGCCTTTGGGGCTACAGGGTTGATCGACCCCTCGTTGGAAAGGTCTCGATCTCTACTTTTCAAGGAAACTGGAATCGGGTCGATCGGATGTAAGGAGGCGGAGCTACGTCTCCCGGAAGAGAGGCAACTTAAAAGCGCAAATGGCTATCAAATGGGGTGAAATAGGCCCACTTTGGGAGACCGCAGCTCCTCCAAATCAGGTCCGAGAAGCAGAATTCTGGTATATTTTGAAAGGGCGGATCTCTGGCTTTAAAACGCTTCTCTCGGATTTTCGATTGGGCGCATATTACCGGAGCAGACAGTACCGGCACGCACCTACCCGCCACGCCGGGGCCTTTGGGGCTACAGGGTTGATCGACCCCTCGTTGGAAAGGTCTCGATCTCTACTTTTCAAGGAAACTGGAATCGGGTCAATCGGATGTAAGGAGGCGGAGCTACGTCTCCCGGAAGAGAGGCAACTTAAAAGCGCAAATGGCTATCAAATGGGGTGAAATAGGCCCACTTTGGAAGGCCGCAGCTCCTCCAAATCAGGTCCGAGAAGCACAATTCTGGTATATTTTGAAAGGGCGGATCTCTGGCTTTAAAACGCTTCTCTCGGATTTTCGATTGGGCACATATTACCGGAGCAGACAGTACCGGCGCGCACCTACCCGCCACGCCGGTGCCTTTGGGGCTACAGGGTTGATCGACCCCTCTTTGGAAAGGTCTCGATCTCTACTTTTCAAGGAAACTGGAATCGGGTCGATCGGATGTAAGGAGGCGGAGCTACGTCTCCCGGAAGAGAGGCAACTTTAAAGCGCAAATGGCTATCAAATGGGGTGAAATAGGCCCACTTTGGGAGACCGCAGCTCCTCCAAATCAGGTCCAAGAAGCAGAATTCTGGTATATTTTGAAAGGGCGGATCTCTGGCTTTAAAACGCTTCTCTCGGATTTTCGATTGGGCACATATTACCGGAGCAGACAGTACCGGCGCGCACCTACCCGCCACGCCGGGGCCTTTGGGGCTACCGGGTTGATCGACCCCTCGTTGGAAAGGTCTCGATCTCTACTTTTTAAGGAAACTGGAATCGGGTCGATCGGATGTAAGGAGGCGGAGCTACGTCTCCCGGAAGAGAGGCAACTTTAAAGCGCAAATGGCTATCAAATGGGGTGAAATAGGCCCAATTTGGGAGGCCGCAGCTCCTCCAAATCAGGTCCGAGAAGCAGAATTCTGGTATATTTTGAAAGGGCGGATCTCTGGCTTTAAAACGCTTCTCTCGGATTTTCGATTGGGCACATATTCCCGGAGCAGACAGTACCGGCGCGCACCTACCCGCCACGCCGGGGCCTTTGGGGCTACAGGGTTGATCGACCCCTCGTTGGAAAGGTCTCGATCTCTACTTTTCAAGGAAACTGGAATCGGGTCAATCGGATGTAAGGAGGCGGAGCTACGTCTCCCGGAAGAGAGGCAACTTAAAAGCGCAAATGGCTATCAAATGGGGTGAAATAGGCCCACTTTGGAAGGCCGCAGCTCCTCCAAATCAGGTCCGAGAAGCACAATTCTGGTATATTTTGAAAGGGCGGATCTCTGGCTTTAAAACGCTTCTCTCGGATTTTCGATTGGGCACATATTACCGGAGCAGACAGTACCGGCGCGCACCTACCCGCCACGCCGGTGCCTTTGGGGCTACAGGGTTGATCGACCCCTCTTTGGAAAGGTCTCGATCTCTACTTTTCAAGGAAACTGGAATCGGGTCGATCGGATGTAAGGAGGCGGAGCTACGTCTCCCGGAAGAGAGGCAACTTTAAAGCGCAAATGGCTATCAAATGGGGTGAAATAGGCCCACTTTGGGAGACCGCAGCTCCTCCAAATCAGGTCCAAGAAGCAGAATTCTGGTATATTTTGAAAGGGCGGATCTCTGGCTTTAAAACGCTTCTCTCGGATTTTCGATTGGGCACATATTACCGGAGCAGACAGTACCGGCGCGCACCTACCCGCCACGCCGGGGCCTTTGGGGCTACCGGGTTGTTCGACCCCTCGTTGGAAAGGTCTCGATCTCTACTTTTTAAGGAAACTGGAATCGGGTCGATCGGATGTAAGGAGGCGGAGCTACGTCTCCCGGAAGAGAGGCAACTTTAAAGCGCAAATGGCTATCAAATGGGGTGAAATAGGCCCAATTTGGGAGGCCGCAGCTCCTCCAAATCAGGTCCGAGAAGCAGAATTCTGGTATATTTTGAAAGGGCGGATCTCTGGCTTTAAAACGCTTCTCTCGGATTTTCGATTGGGCACATATTCCCGGAGCAGACAGTACCGGCGCGCACCTACCCGCCACGCCGGGGCCTTTGGGGCTACAGGGTTGATCGACCCCTCGTTGGAAAGGTCTCGATCTCTACTTTTCAAGGAAACTGGAATCGGGTCGATCGGCTGTAAGGAGGCGGAGCTACGTCTCCCGGAAGAGAGGCAACTTAAAAGCGCAAATGGCTATCAAATGGGGTGAAATAGGCCCAATTTGAGAGGCCGCAGCTCCTCCAAATCAGGTCCGAGAAGCAGAATTCTGGTATATTTTGAAAGGGTGGATCTCTGGTTTTAAAATGCTTCTCTCGGATTTTCGATTGGGCGCATATTACCGGGCAGACAGTACCGGCGCGCACCTACCCGCCATGCCGGGGCCTTTGGGGCTACAAGATTGATCGACCCCTCGTTGGAAAGGTCTCGATCTCTACTTTTCAAGGAAACTGGAATCGGGTCGATCGGATGTAAGGAGGCGGGGCTACGTCTCCCGGAAGAGAGGCAACTTTAAAGCGCAAATGGCTATCAAATGGGGTGAAATAGGCCCACTTTGGGAGGCCGCAGCTCCTCCAAATCAGGTCCGAGAAGCACAATTCTGGTATATTTTGAAAGGGCGGATCTCTGGCTTTAAAACGCTTCTCTCGGATTTTCGATTGGGCGCATATTACCGGAGCAGACAGTACCAGCGCGCACCTACCCGCCACGCCGGGGCCTTTGGGGCTACAGGGTTGATCGACCCCTCGTTGGAAAGGTCTCGATCTCTACTTTTCAAGGAAACTGGAATCGGGTCGATCGGATGTAAGGAGGCGGAGCTACGTCTCCCGGAAGAGAGGCAACTTAAAAGCGCAAATGGCTATCAAATGGGGTGAAATAGGCCCACTTTGGGAGACCGCAGCTCCTCCAAATCAGGTCCGAGAAGCACAAATCTGGTATATTTTGAAAGGGCGGATCTCTGCCTCTAAAACGCTTCTCTCGGATTTTCGATTGGGCACATATTACCGGAGCAGACAGTACCGGCGCGCACCTACCCGCCACGCCGGGGCCTTTGGGGGTACCGGGTTGATCGACCCCTCGTTGGAAAGGTCTCGATCTCTACTTTTTAAGGAAACTGGAATCGGGTCGATCGGATGTAAGGAGGCGGAGCTACGTCTCCCGGAAGAGAGGCAACTTTAAAGCGCAAATGGCTATCAAATGGGGTGAAATAGGCCCACTTTGGGTGGCCGCAGCTCCTCCAAATCAGGTCCGAGAAGCAGAATTCTGGTATATTTTGAAAGGGCGGATCTCTGGCTCTAAAACGCTTCTCTCGGATTTTCGATTGGGCACATATTACCGGAGCAGACAGTACCGGCGCGCACCTACCCGCCACGCCGGGGCCTTTGGGGCTACCGGGTTGATCGACCCCTCGTTGGAAAGGTCTCGATCTCTACTTTTTCAGGAAACTGGAATCGGGTCGATCGGATGTAAGGAGGCGGAGCTACGTCTCCCGGAAGAGAGGCAACTTTAAAGCGCAAATGGCTATCAAATGGGGTGAAATAGGCCCACTTTGGGTGGCCGCAGCTCCTCCAAATCAGGTCCGAGAAGCAGAATTCTGGTATATTTTGAAAGGGCGGATCTCTGGCTTTAAAACGCTTCTCTCGGATTTTCGATTGGGCGCATATTACCGGAGCAGACAGTACCGGCGCGCACCTACCCGCCACGCCGGGGCCTTTGGGGCTACAGGGTTGATCGACCCCTCGTTGGAAAGGTCTCGATCTCTACTTTTCAAGGAAACTGGAATCGGGTCGATCGGATGTAAGGAGGCGGAGCTACGTCTCCCGGAAGAGAGGCAACTTAAAAGCGCAAATGGCTATCAAATGGGGTGAAATAGGCCCACTTTGGGAGGCCGCAGCTCCTCCAAATCAGGTCCGAGAAGCAGAATTCTGGTATATTTTGAAAGGGCGGATCTCTGGCTTTAAAACGCTTCTCTCGGATTTTCGATTGGGCACATATTACCGGAGCAGACAGTACCGGCGTGCACCTACCCGCCACGCCGGGGCCTTTGGGGCTACAGGGTTGATCGACCCCTCGTTGGAAAGGACTCGATCTCTACTTTTCAAGGAAACTGGAATCGGGTCGATCGGATGTAAGGAGGCGGAGCTACGTCTCCCGGAAGAGAGGCAACTTAAAAGCGCAAATGGCTATCAAATGGGGTGAAATAGGCCCAATTTGGGAGGCCGCAGCTCCTCCAAATCAGGTCCGAGAAGCAGAATTCTGGTATATTTTGAAAGGGTGGATCTCTGGCTTTAAAATGCTTCTCTCGGATTTTCGATTGGGCGCATATTACCGGAGCAGACAGTACCGGCGCGCACCTACCCGCCATGCCGGGGCCTTTGGGGCTACAAGATTGATCGACCCCTCGTTGGAAAGTTTTCGATCTCTACTTTTCAAGGAAACTGGAATCGGGTCGATCGGATGTAAGGAGGCGGAGCTACGTCTCCCGGAAGAGAGGCAACTTTAAAGCGCAAATGGCTATCAAATGTGGTGAAATAGGCCCAATTTGGGAGGCCGCAGCTCCTCCAAATCAGGTCCGAGAAGCACAATTCTGGTATATTTTGAAAGGGCGCATCACTGGCTTTAAAAAGCTTCTCTCGGATTTTCGATTGGGCGCATATTACCGGAGCAGACAGTACCAGCGCGCACCTACCCGCCACGCCGGGGCCTTTGGGGCTACAGGGTTGATCGACCCCTCGTTGGAAAGGTCTCGATCTCTACTTTTCAAGGAAACTGGAATCGGGTCGATCGGATGTAAGGAGGCGGAGCTACGTCTCCCGGAAGAGAGGCAACTTAAAAGCGCAAATGGCTATCAAATGGGGTGAAATAGGCCCACTTTGCAAGGCCGCAGCTCCTCCAAATCAGGTCCAAGAAGCACAATTCTGGTATATTTTGAAAGGGCGGATCTCTGACTTTAAAACGCTTCTCTCGGATTTTCGATTGGGCACATATTACCGGAGCAGACAGTACCGGCGCGCACCTACCCGCCACGCCGGGGCCTTTGGGGCTACAGGGTTGATCGACCCCTCTTTGGAAAGGTCTCGATCTCTACTTTTCAAGGAAACTGGAATCGGGTCGATCGGATGTAAGGAGGCGGAGCTACGTCTCCCGGAAGAGAGGCAACTTTAAAGCGCAAATGGCTATCAAATGGGGTGAAATAGGCCCACTTTGGGAGACCGCAGCTCCTCCAAATCAGGTCCGAGAAGCAGAATTCTGGTATATTTTGAAAGGGCGGATCTCTGGCTTTAAAACGCTTCTCTCGGATTTTCGATTGGGCACATATTACCGGAGCAGACAGTACCGGCGCGCACCTACCCGCCACGCCGGGGCCTTTGGGGCTACCGGGTTGATCGACCCCTCGATGGAAAGGTCTCGATCTCTACTTTTTAAGGAAACTGGAATCGGGTCGATCGGATGTAAGGAGGCGGAGCTACGTCTCCCGGAAGAGAGGCAACTTTAAAGCGCAAATGGCTATCAAATGGGGTGAAATAGGCCCACTTTGGGAGGCCGCAGCTCCTCCAAATCAGGTCCGAGAAGCAGAATTCTGGTATATTTTGAAAGGGCGGATCTCTGGCTTTAAAACGCTTCTCTCGGATTTTCGATTGGGCGCATATTACCGGAGCAGACAGTACCGGCGCGCACCTACCCGCCACGCCGGGCCCTTTGGGGCTACAGGGTTGATCGACCCCTCGTTGGAAAGGTCTCGATCTCTACTTTTCAAGGAAACTGGAATCGGGTCGATCGGATGTAAGGAGGCGGAGCTACGTCTCCCGGAAGAGAGGCAACTTAAAAGCGCAAATGGCTATCAAATGGGGTGAAATAGGCCCAATTTGGGAGGCCGCAGCTCCTCCAAATCAGGTCCGAGAAGCACAATTCTGGTATATTTTGAAAGGGCGGATCTCTGGCTTTAAAACGCTTCTCTCGGATTTTCGATTGGGCACATATTACCGGAGCAGACAGTACCGGCGCGCACCTACCCGCCACGCCGGGGCCTTTGGGGCTACCGGGTTGATCGACCCCTCGTTGGAAAGGTCTCGATCTCCACTTTTTAAGGAAACTGGAATCGGGTCGATCGGATGTAAGGAGGCGGAGCTACGTCTCCCGGAAGAGAGGCAACTTTAAAACGCAAATGGCTATCAAATGGGGTGAAATAGGCCCACTTTGGGAGGCCGCAGCTCCTCCAAATCAGGTCCGAGAAGCAGAATTCTGGTATATTTTGAAAGGGCGGATCTCTGGCTTTAAAACGCTTCTCTCGGATTTTCGATTGGGCGCATATTACCGGAGCAGACAGTACCGGCGCGCACCTACCTGCCACGCCGGGGCCTTTGGGGCTACAGGGTTGATCGACCCCTCGTTGGAAAGGTCTCGATCTCTACTTTTCAAGGAAACTGGAATCGGGTCGATCGGATGTAAGGAGGCGGAGCTACGTCTCCCGGAAGAGAGGCAACTTAAAAGCGCAAATGGCTATCAAATGGGGTGAAATAGGCCCAATTTGGGAGGCCGCAGCTCCTCCAAATCAGGTCCGAGAAGCACAATTCTGGTATATTTTGAAAGGGCGGATCTCTGGCTTTAAAACGCTTCTCTCGGATTTTCGATTGGGCGCATATTACCGGAGCAGACAGTACCAGCGCGCACCTACCTGCCACGCCGGGGCCTTTGGGGCTACAGGGTTGATCGACCCCTCGTTGGAAAGGTCTCGATCTCTACTTTTCAAGGAAACTGGAATCGGGTCGATCGGATGTAAGGAGGCGGAGCTACGTCTCCCGGAAGAGAGGCAACTTAAAAGCGCAAATGGCTATCAAATGGGGTGAAATAGGCCCAATTTGGGAGGCCGCAGCTCCTCCAAATCAGGTCCGAGAAGCAGAATTCTGGTATATTTTGAAAGGGCGGATCTCTGGCTTTAAAACGCTTCTCTCGGATTTTCGATTGGGCGCATATTACCGGAGCAGACAGTACCGGAGCGCACCTACCCGCCATGCCGGGGCCTTTGGGGCTACAAGATTGATCGACCCCTCGTTGGAAAGGTCTCGATCTCTACTTTTCAAGGTAACTGGAATCGGGTCGATCGGATGTAAGGAGGCGGAGCTACTTCTCCCGGAAGAGAGGCAACTTAAAAGCGCAAATGGCTATCAAATGGGGTGAAATAGGCCCACTTTGGGAGACCGCAGCTCCTCCAAATCAGGTCCGAGAAGCACAAATCTGGTATATTTTGAAAGGGCGGATCTCTGCCTCTAAAACGCTTCTCTCGGATTTTCGATTGGGCACATATTACCGGAGCAGACAGTACCGGCGCGCACCTACCCGCCACGCCGGGGCCTTTGGGGCTACAGGGTTGATCGACCCCTCGTTGGAAAGGTCTCGATCTCTACTTTTCAAGGAAACTGGAATCGGGTCGATCGGATGTAAGGAGGCGGAGCTACGTCTCCCGGAAGAGAGGCAGCTTTAAAGCGCAAATGGCTATCAAATGGGGTGAAATAGGCCCACTTTGGGAGGCCGCAGCTTCTCCAAATCAGGTCCGAGAAGCACAATTCTGGTATATTTTGAAAGGGCGGATCTCTGGCTTTAAAACGCTTCTCTCGGATTTTCGATTGGGCACATATTACCGGAGCAGACAGTTCCGGCGCGCACCTACCCGCCACGCCGGGGCCTTTGGGGCTACAGGGTTGATCGACCCCTCGTTGGAAAGGTCTCGATCTCTACTTTTCAAGGAAACTGGAATCGGGTCGATCGGATGTAAGGAGGCGGAGCTACGTCTCCCGGAAGAGAGGCAACTTAAAAGCGCAAATGGCTATCAAATGGGGTGAAATAGGCCCACTTTGGGAGACCGCAGCTCCTCCAAATCAGGTCCGAGAAGCACAATTCTGGTATATTTTGAAAGGGCGGATCTCTGGCTTTAAAACGCTTCTCTCGGATTTTCGATTGGGCGCATATTACCGGAGCAGACAGTACCGGCGCGCACCTACCCGCCATGCCGGGGCCTTTGGGGCTACAGGGTTGATCGACCCCTCGTTGGAAAGGTCTCGATCTCTACTTTTCAAGGTAACTGGAATCGGGTCGATCGGATGTAAGGAGGCGGAGCAACGTCTCCCGGAAGAGAGGCAACTTAAAAGCGCAAATGGCTATCAAATGGGGTGAAATAGGCTCACTTTGGGAGGCCGCAGCTCCTCCAAATCAGGTCCGAGAAGCACAATTCTGGTATATTTTGAAAGGGCGGATCTCTGGCTTTAAAACGCTTCTCTCGGATTTTCGATTGGGCACATATTACCGTAGCAGACAGTACCGGCGCGCACCTACCCGCCACGCCGGGGCCTTTGGGGCTACAGGGTTGATCGACCCCTCTTTGGAAAGGTCTCGATCTCTACTTTTCAAGGAAACTGGAATCGGGTCGATCGGATGTAAGGAGGCGGAGCTACGTCTCCCGGAAGAGAGGCAACTTTAAAGCGCAAATGGCTATCAAATGGGGTGAAATAGGCCCACTTTGGGAGACCGCAGCTCCTCCAAATCAGATCCGAGAAGCAGAATTCTGGTATATTTTGAAAGGGTGGATCTCTGGCTTTAAAACGCTTCTCTCGGATTTTCGATTGAGCACATATTACCGGAGCAGACAGTACCGGCGCGCACCTACCCGCCACGCCGGGGCCTTTGGGGCTACAGGGTTGATCGACCCCTCGTTGGAAAGGTCTCGATCTCTACTTTTCAAGGAAACTGGAATCGGGTCGATCGGATGTAAGGAGGCGGAGCTACGTCTCCCGGAAGAGAGGCAACTTTAAAGCGCAAATGGCTATCAAATGGGGTGAAATAGGCCCAATTTGGGAGGCCGCAGCTCCTCCAAATCAGGTCCGAGAAGCAGAATTCTGGTATATTTTGAAAGGGCGGATCTCTGGCTTTAAAACGCTTCTCTCGGATTTTCGATTGGGCACATATTACCGGAGCAGACAGTACTGGCGCGCACCTACCCGCCACGCCGGGGCCTTTGGGGCTACAGGGTTGATCGACCCCTCGTTGGAAAGGTCTCGATCTCTACTTTTCAAGGAAACTGGAATCGGGTCGATCGGATGTAAGGAGGCGGAGCTACGTCTCCCGGAAGAGAGGCAACTTAAAAGCGCAAATGGCTATCAAATGGGGTGAAATAGGCCCACTTTGGGAGACCGCAGCTCCTCCAAATCAGGTCCGAGAAGCAGAATTCTGGTATATTTTGAAAGGGCGGATCTCTGGCTTTAAAACGCTTCTCTCGGATTTTCGATTGGGCGCATATTACCGGAGCAGACAGTACCGGCGCGCACCTACCCGCCACGCCGGGGCCTTTGGGGCTACAGGGTTGATCGACCCCTCGTTGGAAAGGTCTCGATCTCTACTTTTCAAGGAAACTGGAATCGGGTCAATCGGATGTAAGGAGGCGGAGCTACGTCTCCCGGAAGAGAGGCAACTTAAAAGCGCAAATGGCTATCAAATGGGGTGAAATAGGCCCACTTTGGAAGGCCGCAGCTCCTCCAAATCAGGTCCGAGAAGCACAATTCTGGTATATTTTGAAAGGGCGGATCTCTGGCTTTAAAACGCTTCTCTCGGATTTTCGATTGGGCACATATTACCGGAGCAGACAGTACCGGCGCGCACCTACCCGCCACGCCGGTGCCTTTGGGGCTACAGGGTTGATCGACCCCTCTTTGGAAAGGTCTCGATCTCTACTTTTCAAGGAAACTGGAATCGGGTCGATCGGATGTAAGGAGGCGGAGCTACGTCTCCCGGAAGAGAGGCAACTTTAAAGCGCAAATGGCTATCAAATGGGGTGAAATAGGCCCACTTTGGGAGACCGCAGCTCCTCCAAATCAGGTCCAAGAAGCAGAATTCTGGTATATTTTGAAAGGGCGGATCTCTGGCTTTAAAACGCTTCTCTCGGATTTTCGATTGGGCACATATTACCGGAGCAGACAGTACCGGCGCGCACCTACCCGCCACGCCGGGGCCTTTGGGGCTACCGGGTTGATCGACCCCTCGTTGGAAAGGTCTCGATCTCTACTTTTTAAGGAAACTGGAATCGGGTCGATCGGATGTAAGGAGGCGGAGCTACGTCTCCCGGAAGAGAGGCAACTTTAAAGCGCAAATGGCTATCAAATGGGGTGAAATAGGCCCAATTTGGGAGGCCGCAGCTCCTCCAAATCAGGTCCGAGAAGCAGAATTCTGGTATATTTTGAAAGGGCGGATCTCTGGCTTTAAAACGCTTCTCTCGGATTTTCGATTGGGCACATATTCCCGGAGCAGACAGTACCGGCGCGCACCTACCCGCCACGCCGGGGCCTTTGGGGCTACAGGGTTGATCGACCCCTCGTTGGAAAGGTCTCGATCTCTACTTTTCAAGGAAACTGGAATCGGGTCGATCGACTGTAAGGAGGCGGAGCTACGTCTCCCGGAAGAGAGGCAACTTAAAAGCGCAAATGGCTATCAAATGGGGTGAAATAGGCCCAATTTGGGAGGCCGCAGCTCCTCCAAATCAGGTCCGAGAAGCAGAATTCTGGTATATTTTGAAAGGGTGGATCTCTGGTTTTAAAATGCTTCTCTCGGATTTTCGATTGGGCGCATATTACCGGGCAGACAGTACCGGCGCGCACCTACCCGCCATGCCGGGGCCTTTGGGGCTACAAGATTGATCGACCCCTCGTTGGAAAGGTCTCGATCTCTACTTTTCAAGGAAACTGGAATCGGGTCGATCGGATGTAAGGAGGCGGAGCTACGTCTCCCGGAAGAGAGGCAACTTTAAAGCGCAAATGGCTATCAAATGGGGTGAAATAGGCCCACTTTGGGAGGCCGCAGCTCCTCCAAATCAGGTCCGAGAAGCACAATTCTGGTATATTTTGAAAGGGCGGATCTCTGGCTTTAAAACGCTTCTCTCGGATTTTCGATTGGGCGCATATTACCGGAGCAGACAGTACCAGCGCGCACCTACCCGCCACGCCGGGGCCTTTGGGGCTACAGGGTTGATCGACCCCTCGTTGGAAAGGTCTCGATCTCTACTTTTCAAGGAAACTGGAATCGGGTCGATCGGATGTAAGGAGGCGGAGCTACGTCTCCCGGAAGAGAGGCAACTTAAAAGCGCAAATGGCTATCAAATGGGGTGAAATAGGCCCACTTTGGGAGACCGCAGCTCCTCCAAATCAGGTCCGAGAAGCACAAATCTGGTATATTTTGAAAGGGCGGATCTCTGCCTCTAAAACGCTTCTCTCGGATTTTCGATTGGGCACATATTACCGGAGCAGACAGTACCGGCGCGCACCTACCCGCCACGCCGGGGCCTTTGGGGGTACCGGGTTGATCGACCCCTCGTTGGAAAGGTCTCGATCTCTACTTTTTAAGGAAACTGGAATCGGGTCGATCGGATGTAAGGAGGCGGAGCTACGTCTCCCGGAAGAGAGGCAACTTTAAAGCGCAAATGGCTATCAAATGGGGTGAAATAGGCCCACTTTGGGTGGCCGCAGCTCCTCCAAATCAGGTCCGAGAAGCAGAATTCTGGTATATTTTGAAAGGGCGGATCTCTGGCTTTAAAACGCTTCTCTCGGATTTTCGATTGGGCGCATATTACCGGAGCAGACAGTACCGGCGCGCACCTACCCGCCACGCCGGGGCCTTTGGGGCTACAGGGTTGATCGACCCCTCGTTGGAAAGGTCTCGATCTCTACTTTTCAAGGAAACTGGAATCGGGTCGATCGGATGTAAGGAGGCGGAGCTACGTCTCCCGGAAGAGAGGCAACTTAAAAGCGCAAATGGCTATCAAATGGGGTGAAATAGGCCCACTTTGGGAGGCCGCAGCTCCTCCAAATCAGGTCCGAGAAGCAGAATTCTGGTATATTTTGAAAGGGCGGATCTCTGGCTTTAAAACGCTTCTCTCGGATTTTCGATTGGGCACATATTACCGGAGCAGACAGTACCGGCGTGCACCTACCCGCCACGCCGGGGCCTTTGGGGCTACAGGGTTGATCGACCCCTCGTTGGAAAGGACTCGATCTCTACTTTTCAAGGAAACTGGAATCGGGTCGATCGGATGTAAGGAGGCGGAGCTACGTCTCCCGGAAGAGAGGCAACTTAAAAGCGCAAATGGCTATCAAATGGGGTGAAATAGGCCCAATTTGGGAGGCCGCAGCTCCTCCAAATCAGGTCCGAGAAGCAGAATTCTGGTATATTTTGAAAGGGTGGATCTCTGGCTTTAAAATGCTTCTCTCGGATTTTCGATTGGGCGCATATTACCGGAGCAGACAGTACCGGCGCGCACCTACCCGCCATGCCGGGGCCTTTGGGGCTACAAGATTGATCGACCCCTCGTTGGAAAGTTTTCGATCTCTACTTTTCAAGGAAACTGGAATCGGGTCGATCGGATGTAAGGAGGCGGAGCTACGTCTCCCGGAAGAGAGGCAACTTTAAAGCGCAAATGGCTATCAAATGGGGTGAAATAGGCCCAATTTGGGAGGCCGCAGCTCCTCCAAATCAGGTCCGAGAAGCACAATTCTGGTATATTTTGAAAGGGCGCATCACTGGCTTTAAAAAGCTTCTCTCGGATTTTCGATTGGGCGCATATTACCGGAGCAGACAGTACCGGCGCGCACCTACCCGCCACGCCGGGGCCTTTGGGGCTACAGGGTTGATCGACCCCTCTTTGGAAAGGTCTCGATCTCTACTTTTCAAGGAAACTGGAATCGGGTCGATCGGATGTAAGGAGGCGGAGCTACGTCTCCCGGAAGAGAGGCAACTTTAAAGCGCAAATGGCTATCAAATGGGGTGAAATAGGCCCACTTTGGGAGACCGCAGCTCCTCCAAATCAGGTCCGAGAAGCAGAATTCTGGTATATTTTGAAAGGGCGGATCTCTGGCTTTAAAACGCTTCTCTCGGATTTTCGATTGGGCACATATTACCGGAGCAGACAGTACCGGCGCGCACCTACCCGCCACGCCGGGGCCTTTGGGGCTACCGGGTTGATCGACCCCTCGTTGGAAAGGTCTCGATCTCTACTTTTTAAGGAAACTGGAATCGGGTCGATCGGATGTAAGGAGGCGGAGCTACGTCTCCCGGAAGAGAGGCAACTTTAAAGCGCAAATGGCTATCAAATGGGGTGAAATAGGCCCACTTTGGGAGGCCGCAGCTCCTCCAAATCAGGTCCGAGAAGCAGAATTCTGGTATATTTTGAAAGGGCGGATCTCTGGCTTTAAAACGCTTCTCTCGGATTTTCGATTGGGCGCATATTACCGGAGCAGACAGTACCGGCGCGCACCTACCCGCCACGCCGGGCCCTTTGGGGCTACAGGGTTGTTCGACCCCTCGTTGGAAAGGTCTCGATCTCTACTTTTCAAGGAAACTGGAATCGGGTCGATCGGATGTAAGGAGGCGGAGCTACGTCTCCCGGAAGAGAGGCAACTTAAAAGCGCAAATGGCTATCAAATGGGGTGAAATAGGCCCACTTTGCAAGGCCGCAGCTCCTCCAAATCAGGTCCGAGAAGCACAATTCTGGTATATTTTGAAAGGGCGGATCTCTGACTTTAAAACGCTTCTCTCGGATTTTCGATTGGGCACATATTACCGGAGCAGACAGTACCGGCGCGCACCTACCCGCCACGCCGGGGCCTTTGGGGCTACAGGGTTGATCGACCCCTCGTTGGAAAGGTCTCGATCTCTACTTTTCAAGGAAACTGGAATCGGGTCGATCGGATGTAAGGAGGCGGAGCTACGTCTCCCGGAAGAGAGGCAACTTAAAAGCGCAAATGGCTATCAAATGGGGTGAAATAGGCCCAATTTGGGAGGCCGCAGCTCCTCCAAATCAGGTCCGAGAAGCACAATTCTGGTATATTTTGAAAGGGCGGATCTCTGGCTTTAAAACGCTTCTCTCGGATTTTCGATTGGGCGCATATTACCGGAGCAGACAGTACCAGCGCGCACCTACCTGCCACGCCGGGGCCTTTGGGGCTACAGGGTTGATCGACCCCTCGTTGGAAAGGTCTCGATCTCTACTTTTCAAGGAAACTGGAATCGGGTCGATCGGATGTAAGGAGGCGGAGCTACGTCTCCCGGAAGAGAGGCAACTTAAAAGCGCAAATGGCTATCAAATGGGGTGAAATAGGCCCAATTTGGGAGGCCGCAGCTCCTCCAAATCAGGTCCGAGAAGCAGAATTCTGGTATATTTTGAAAGGGTGGATCTCTGGCTTTAAAATGCTTCTCTCGGATTTTCGATTGGGCGCATATTACCGGAGCAGACAGTACCGGCGCGCACCTACCCGCCATGCCGGGGCCTTTGGGGCTACAAGATTGATCGACCCCTCGTTGGAAAGGTCTCGATCTCTACTTTTCAAGGTAACTGGAATCGGGTCGATCGGATGTAAGGAGGCGGAGCTACTTCTCCCGGAAGAGAGGCAACTTAAAAGCGCAAATGGCTATCAAATGGGGTGAAATAGGCCCACTTTGGGAGACCGCAGCTCCTCCAAATCAGGTCCGAGAAGCACAAATCTGGTATATTTTGAAAGGGCGGATCTCTGCCTCTAAAACGCTTCTCTCGGATTTTCGATTGGGCACATATTACCGGAGCAGACAGTACCGGCGCGCACCTACCCGCCACGCCGGGGCCTTTGGGGCTACAGGGTTGATCGACCCCTCGTTGGAAAGGTCTCGATCTCTACTTTTCAAGGAAACTGGAATCGGGTCGATCGGATGTAAGGAGGCGGAGCTACGTCTCCCGGAAGAGAGGCAACTTTAAAGCGCAAATGGCTATCAAATGGGGTGAAATAGGCCCACTTTGGGAGGCCGCAGCTTCTCCAAATCAGGTCCGAGAAGCACAATTCTGGTATATTTTGAAAGGGCGGATCTCTGGCTTTAAAACGCTTCTCTCGGATTTTCGATTGGGCACATATTACCGGAGCAGACAGTTCCGGCGCGCACCTACCCGCCACGCCGGGGCCTTTGGGGCTACAGGGTTGATCGACCCCTCGTTGGAAAGGTCTCGATCTCTACTTTTCAAGGAAACTGGAATCGGGTCGATCGGATGTAAGGAGGCGGAGCTACGTCTCCCGGAAGAGAGGCAACTTAAAAGCGCAAATGGCTATCAAATGGGGTGAAATAGGCCCACTTTGGGAGACCGCAGCTCCTCCAAATCAGGTCCGAGAAGCACAATTCTGGTATATTTTGAAAGGGCGGATCTCTGGCTTTAAAACGCTTCTCTCGGATTTTCGATTGGGCGCATATTACCGGAGCAGACAGTACCGGCGCGCACCTACCCGCCATGCCGGGGCCTTTGGGGCTACAGGGTTGATCGACCCCTCGTTGGAAAGGTCTCGATCTCTACTTTTCAAGGTAACTGGAATCGGGTCGATCGGATGTAAGGAGGCGGAGCAACGTCTCCCGGAAGAGAGGCAACTTAAAAGCGCAAATGGCTATCAAATGGGGTGAAATAGGCCCACTTTGGGAGGCCGCAGCTCCTCCAAATCAGGTCCGAGAAGCACAATTCTGGTATATTTTGAAAGGGCGGATCTCTGGCTTTAAAACGCTTCTCTCGGATTTTCGATTGGGCACATATTACCGGAGCAGACAGTACCGGCGCGCACCTACCCACCACGCCGGGGCCTTTGGGGCTACAGGGTTGATCGACCCCTCTTTGGAAAGGTCTCGATCTCTACTTTTCAAGGAAACTGGAATCGGGTCGATCGGATGTAAGGAGGCGGAGCTACGTCTCCCGGAAGAGAGGCAACTTTAAAGCGCAAATGGCTATCAAATGGGGTGAAATAGGCCCACTTTGGGAGACCGCAGCTCCTCCAAATCAGATCCGAGAAGCAGAATTCTGGTATATTTTGAAAGGGTGGATCTCTGGCTTTAAAACGCTTCTCTCGGATTTTCGATTGAGCACATATTACCGGAGCAGACAGTACCGGCGCGCACCTACCCGCCACGCCGGGGCCTTTGGGGCTACAGGGTTGATCGACCCCTCGTTGGAAAGGTCTCGATCTCTACTTTTCAAGGAAACTGGAATCGGGTCGATCGGATGTAAGGAGGCGGAGCTACGTCTCCCGGAAGAGAGGCAACTTAAAAGCGCAAATGGCTATCAAATGGGGTGAAATAGGCCCAATTTGGGAGGCCGCAGCTCCTCCAAATCAGGTCCGAGAAGCAGAATTCTGGTATATTTTGAAAGGGTGGATCTCTGGCTTTAAAATGCTTCTCTCGGATTTTCGATTGGGCGCATATTACCGGAGCAGACAGTACCGGCGCGCACCTACCCGCCATGCCGGGGCCTTTGGGGCTACAAGATTGATCGACCCCTCGTTGGAAAGGTCTCGATCTCTACTTTTCAAGGTAACTGGAATCGGGTCGATCGGATGTAAGGAGGCGGAGCTACTTCTCCCGGAAGAGAGGCAACTTAAAAGCGCAAATGGCTATCAAATGGGGTGAAATAGGCCCACTTTGGGAGACCGCAGCTCCTCCAAATCAGGTCCGAGAAGCACAAATCTGGTATATTTTGAAAGGGCGGATCTCTGCCTCTAAAACGCTTCTCTCGGATTTTCGATTGGGCACATATTACCGGAGCAGACAGTACCGGCGCGCACCTACCCGCCACGCCGGGGCCTTTGGGGCTACAGGGTTGATCGACCCCTCGTTGGAAAGGTCTCGATCTCTACTTTTCAAGGAAACTGGAATCGGGTCGATCGGATGTAAGGAGGCGGAGCTACGTCTCCCGGAAGAGAGGCAACTTTAAAGCGCAAATGGCTATCAAATGGGGTGAAATAGGCCCACTTTGGGAGGCCGCAGCTTCTCCAAATCAGGTCCGAGAAGCACAATTCTGGTATATTTTGAAAGGGCGGATCTCTGGCTTTAAAACGCTTCTCTCGGATTTTCGATTGGGCACATATTACCGGAGCAGACAGTTCCGGCGCGCACCTACCCGCCACGCCGGGGCCTTTGGGGCTACAGGGTTGATCGACCCCTCGTTGGAAAGGTCTCGATCTCTACTTTTCAAGGAAACTGGAATCGGGTCGATCGGATGTAAGGAGGCGGAGCTACGTCTCCCGGAAGAGAGGCAACTTTAAAGCGCAAATGGCTATCAAATGGGGTGAAATAGGCCCACTTTGGGAGGACCGCAGCTCCTCCAAATCAGGTCCGAGAAGCACAATTCTGGTATATTTTGAAAGGGCGGATCTCTGGCTTTAAAACGCTTCTCTCGGATTTTCGATTGGGCGCATATTACCGGAGCAGACAGTACCGGCGCGCACCTACCCGCCATGCCGGGGCCTTTGGGGCTACAGGGTTGATCGACCCCTCGTTGGAAAGGTCTCGATCTCTACTTTTCAAGGTAACTGGAATCGGGTCGATCGGATGTAAGGAGGCGGAGCAACGTCTCCCGGAAGAGAGGCAACTTAAAAGCGCAAATGGCTATCAAATGGGGTGAAATAGGCCCACTTTGGGAGGCCGCAGCTCCTCCAAATCAGGTCCGAGAAGCACAATTCTGGTATATTTTGAAAGGGCGGATCTCTGGCTTTAAAACGCTTCTCTCGGATTTTCGATTGGGCACATATTACCGGAGCAGACAGTACCGGCGCGCACCTACCCACCACGCCGGGGCCTTTGGGGCTACAGGGTTGATCGACCCCTCTTTGGAAAGGTCTCGATCTCTACTTTTCAAGGAAACTGGAATCGGGTCGATCGGATGTAAGGAGGCGGAGCTACGTCTCCCGGAAGAGAGGCAACTTTAAAGCGCAAATGGCTATCAAATGGGGTGAAATAGGCCCACTTTGGGAGACCGCAGCTCCTCCAAATCAGATCCGAGAAGCAGAATTCTGGTATATTTTGAAAGGGTGGATCTCTGGCTTTAAAACGCTTCTCTCGGATTTTCGATTGAGCACATATTACCGGAGCAGACAGTACCGGCGCGCACCTACCCGCCACGCCGGGGCCTTTGGGGCTACAGGGTTGATCGACCCCTCGTTGGAAAGGTCTCGATCTCTACTTTTCAAGGAAACTGGAATCGGGTCGATCGGATGTAAGGAGGCGGAGCTACGTCTCCCGGAAGAGAGGCAACTTTAAAGCGCAAATGGCTATCAAATGGGGTGAAATAGGCCCAATTTGGGAGGCCGCAGCTCCTCCAAATCAGGTCCGAGAAGCAGAATTCTGGTATATTTTGAACGGGTGGATCTCTGTCTTTAAAATGCTTCTCTCGGATTTTCGATTGGGCGCATATTACCGGAGCAGACAGTACCGGCGCGCACCTACCCACCATGCCGGGGCCTTTGGGGCTACAAGATTGATCGACCCCTCGTTGGAAAGGTCTCGATCTCTACTTTTCAAGGAAACTGGAATCGGGTCGATCGGATGTAAGGAGGCGGAGCTACGTCTCCCGGAAGAGAGGCAACTTTAAAGCGCAAATGGCTATCAAATGGGGTGAAATAGGCCCACTTTGGGAGGCCGCAGCTCCTCCAAATCAGGTCCGAGAAGCACAATTCTGGTATATTTTGAAAGGGCGGATCTCTGGCTTTAAAAAGCTTCTCTCGGATTTTCGATTGGGCGCATATTACCGGAGCAGACAGTACCAGCGCGCACCTACCCACCACGCCGGGGCCTTTGGGGCTACAGAATTGATCGACCCCTCGTTGGAAAGGTCTCGATCTCTACTTTTCAAGGAAACTGGAATCGGGTCGATCGGATGTAAGGAGGCGGAGCTACGTCTCCCGGAAGAGAGGCAACTTTAAAGCGCAAATGGCTATCAAATGGGGTGAAATAGGCCCACTTTGGGAGGCCGCAGCTCCTCCAAATCAGGTCCGAGAAGCACAATTCTGGTATATTTTGAAAGGGCGGATCTCTGGCTTTAAAACGCTTCTCTCGGATTTTCGATTGGGCACATATTACCGGAGCAGACAGTACTGGCGCGCACCTACCCGCCACGCCGGGGCCTTTGGGGCTACAGGGTTGATCGACCCCTCGTTGGAAAGGTCTCGATCTCTACTTTTCAAGGAAACTGGAATCGGGTCGATCGGATGTAAGGAGGCGGAGCTACGTCTCCCGGAAGAGAGGCAACTTAAAAGCGCAAATGGCTATCAAATGGGGTGAAATAGGCCCACTTTGGGAGACCGCAGCTCCTCCAAATCAGGTCCGAGAAGCAGAATTCTGGTATATTTTGAAAGGGCGGATCTCTGGCTTTAAAACGCTTCTCTCGGATTTTCGATTGGGCGCATATTACCGGAGCAGACAGTACCGGCGCGCACCTACCCGCCACGCCGGGGCCTTTGGGGCTACAGGGTTGATCGACCCCCTCGTTGGAAAGGTCTCGATCTCTACTTTTCAAGGAAACTGGAATCGGGGTCAATCGGATGTAAGGAGGCGGAGCTACGTCTCCCGGAAGAGAGGCAACTTAAAAGCGCAAATAGCTATCAAATGGGGTGAAATAGGCCCACTTTGGAAGGCCGCAGCTCCTCCAAATCAGGTCCGAGAAGCACAATTCTGGTATATTTTGAAAGGGCGGATCTCTGGCTTTAAAACGCTTCTCTCGGATTTTCGATTGGGCACATATTACCGGAGCAGACAGTACCGGCGCGCACCTACCCGCCACGCCGGTGCCTTTGGGCCTACAGGGTTTGATCGACCCCTCGTTGGAAAGGTCTCGATCTCTACTTTTCAAGGAAACTGGAATCGGGTCGATCGGATGTAAGGAGGCGGAGCTACGTCTCCCGGAAGAGAGGCAACTTTAAAGCGCAAATGGCTATCAAATGGGGTGAAATAGGACCACTTTGGGAGACCGCAGCTCCTCCAAATCAGGTCCGAGAAGCAGAATTCTGGTATATTTTGAAAGGGCGGATCTCTGGCTTTAAAACGCTTCTCTCGGATTTTCGATTGGGCACATATTACCGGAGCAGACAGTACCGGCGCGCACCTACCCGCCACGCCGGGGCCTTTGGGGCTACCGGGTTGATCGACCCCTCGTTGGAAAGGTCTCGATCTCTACTTTTTAAGGAAACTGGAATCGGGTCGATCGGATGTAAGGAGGCGGAGCTACGTCTCCCGGAAGAGAGGCAACTTTAAAGCGCAAATGGCTATCAAATGGGGTGAAATAGGCCCACTTTGGGAGGCCGCAGCTCCTCCAAATCAGGTCCGAGAAGCAGAATTCTGGTATATTTTGAAAGGGCGGATCTCTGGCTTTAAAACGCTTCTCTCGGATTTTCGATTGGGCACATATTACCGGAGCAGACAGTACCGGCGCGCACCTACCCGCCACGCCGGGGCCTTTGGGGCTACAGGGTTGATCGACCCCTCGTTGGAAAGGTCTCGATCTCTACTTTTCAAGGAAACTGGAATCGGGTCGATCGGATGTAAGGAGGCGGAGCTACGTCTCCCGGAAGAGAGGCAACTTAAAAGCGCAAATGGCTATCAAATGGGGTGAAATAGGCCCAATTTGGGAGGCCGCAGCTCCTCCAAATCAGGTCCGAGAAGCAGAATACTGGTATATTTTGAAAGGGTGGATCTCTGGCTTTAAAATGCTTCTCTCGGATTTTCGATTGGGCGCATATTACCGGGCAGACAGTACCGGCGCGCACCTACCCGCCATGCCGGGGCCTTTGGGGCTACAAGATTGATCGACCCCTCGTTGGAAAGGTCTCGATCTCTACTTTTCAAGGAAACTGGAATCGGGTCGATCGGATGTAAGGAGGCGGAGCTATGTCTCCCGGAAGAGAGGCAACTTTAAAGCGCAAATGGCTATCAAATGGGGTGAAATAGGCCCACTTTGGGAGACCGCAGCTCCTCCAAATCAGGTCCGAGAAGCAGAATTCTGGTATATTTTGAAAGGGCGGATCTCTGGCTTTAAAACGCTTCTCTCGGATTTTCGATTGGGCACATATTACCGGAGCAGACAGTACCGGCGCGCACCTACCCGCCACGCCGGGGCCTTTGGGGCTACAGGGTTGATCGACCCCTCGTTGGAAAGGTCTCGATCTCTACTTTTCAAGGAAACTGGAATCGGGTCGATCGGATGTAAGGAGGCGGAGCTACGTCTCCCGGAAGAGAGGCAACTTAAAAGCGCAAATGGCTATCAAATGGGGTGAAATAGGCCCAATTTGGGAGGCCGCAGCTCCTCCAAATCAGGTCCGAGAAGCAGAATACTGGTATATTTTGAAAGGGTGGATCTCTGGCTTTAAAATGCTTCTCTCGGATTTTCGATTGGGCGCATATTACCGGGCAGACAGTACCGGCGCGCACCTACCCGCCATGCCGGGGCCTTTGGGGCTACAAGATTGATCGACCCCTCGTTGGAAAGGTCTCGATCTCTACTTTTCAAGGAAACTGGAATCGGGTCGATCGGATGTAAGGAGGCGGAGCTATGTCTCCCGGAAGAGAGGCAACTTTAAAGCGCAAATGGCTATCAAATGGGGTGAAATAGGCCCACTTTGGGAGACCGCAGCTCCTCCAAATCAGGTCCGAGAAGCAGAATTCTGGTATATTTTGAAAGGGCGGATCTCTGGCTTTAAAACGCTTCTCTCGGATTTTCGATTGGGCACATATTACCGGAGCAGACAGTACCGGCGCGCACCTACCCGCCACGCCGGGGCCTTTGGGGCTACAGGGTTGATCGACCCCTCGTTGGAAAGGTCTCGATCTCTACTTTTTAAGGAAACTGGAATCGGGTCGATCGGATGTAAGGAGGCGGAGCTACGTCTCCCGGAAGAGAGGCAACTTTAAAGCGCAAATGGCTATCAAATGGGGTGAAATAGGCCCACTTTGGGAGGCCGCAGCTCCTCCAAATCAGGTCCGAGAAGCAGAATTCTGGTATATTTTGAAAGGGCGGATCTCTGGCTTTAAAACGCTTCTCTCGGATTTTCGATTGGGCACATATTACCGGAGCAGACAGTACCGGCGCGCACCTACCCGCCACGCCGGGGCCTTTGGGGCTACAGGGTTGATCGACCCCTCGTTGGAAAGGTCTCGATCTCTACTTTTCAAGGAAACTGGAATCGGGGTCGATCGGATGTAAGGAGGCGGAGCTAAGTCTCCCGGAAGAGAGGCAACTTAAAAGCGCAAATGGCTATCAAATGGGGTGAAATAGGCCCAATTTGGGAGGCCGCAGCTCCTCCAAATCAGGTCCGAGAAGCAGAATTCTGGTATATTTTGAAAGGGTGGATCTCTGGCTTTAAAATGCTTCTCTCGGATTTTCGATTGGGCGCATATTACCGGGCAGACAGTACCGGCGCGCACCTACCCGCCATGCCGGGGCCTTTGGGGCTACAGGGTTGATCGACCCCTCGTTGGAAAGGTCTCGATCTCTACTTTTCAAGGAAACTGGAATCGGGTCGATCGGATGTAAGGAGGCGGAGCTACGTCTCCCGGAAGAGAGGCAACTTAAAAGCGCAAATGGCTATCAAATGGGGTGAAATAGGCCCACTTTGGGAGACCGCAGCTCCTCCAAATCAGGTCCGAGAAGCACAAATCTGGTATATTTTGAAAGGGCGGATCTCTGCCTCTAAAACGCTTCTCTCGGATTTTCGATTGGGCACATATTACCGGAGCAGACAGTACCGGCGCGCACCTACCCGCCACGCCGGGGCCTTTGGGGCTACCGGGTTGATCGACCCCTCGTTGGAAAGGTCTCGATCTCTACATTTTCACGAAACTGGAATCGGGTCGATCGGATGTAAGGAGGCGGAGCTACGTCTCCCGGAAGAGAGGCAACTTTAAAGCGCAAATGGCTATCAAATGGGGTGAAATAGGCCCACTTTGGGTGGACGCAGCTCCTCCAAATCAGGTCCGAGAAGCAGAATTCTGGTATATTTTGAAAGGGCGGATCTCTGGCTTTAAAACGCTTCTCTCGGATTTTCGATTGGGCGCATATTACCGGAGCAGACAGTACCGGCGCGCACCTACCCGCCACGCCGGGGCCTTTGGGGCTACAAGATTGATCGACCCCTCGTTGGAAAGGTCTCGATCTCTACTTTTCAAGGAAACTGGAATCGGGGTCGATCGGATGTAAGGAGGCGGAGCTACGTCTCCCGGAAGAGAGGCAACTTTAAAGCGCAAATGGCTATCAAATGGGGTGAAATAGGCCCACTTTGGGAGGCCGCAGCTCCTCCAAATCAGGTCCGAGAAGCAGAATTCTGGTATATTTTGAAAGGGCGGATCTCTGGCTTTAAAACGCTTCTCTCGGATTTTCGATTGGGCGCATATTACCGGAGCAGACAGTACCGGCGCGCACCTACCCGCCACGCCGGGGCCTTTGGGGCTACAAGATTGATCGACCCCTCGTTGGAAAGGTCTCGATCTCTACTTTTCAAGGAAACTGGAATCGGGTCGATCGGATGTAAGGAGGCGGAGCTACGTCTCCCGGAAGAGAGGCAACTTTAAAGCGCAAATGGCTATCAAATGGGGTGAAATAGGCCCACTTTGGGAGGCCGCAGCTCCTCCAAATCAGGTCCGAGAAGCAGAATTCTGGTATATTTTGAAAGGGCGGATCTCTGGCTTTAAAACGCTTCTCTCGGATTTTCGATTGGGCACATATTACCGGAGCAGACAGTACTGGCGCGCACCTACCCGCCACGCCGGGGCCTTTGGGGCTACAGGGTTGATCGACCCCTCTTTGGAAAGATCTCGATCTCTACTTTTCAAGGAAACTGGAATCGGGTCGATCGGATGTAAGGAGGCGGAGCTACGTCTCCCGGAAGAGAGGCAACTTAAAAGCGCAAATGGCTATCAAATGGGGTGAAATAGGCCCACTTTGGGAGACCGCAGCTCCTCCAAATCAGGTCCGAGAAGCAGAATTCTGGTATATTTTGAAAGGGCGGATCTCTGGCTTTAAAACGCTTCTCTCGGATTTTCGATTGGGCGCATATTACCGGAGCAGACAGTACCAGCGCGCACCTACCCGCCACGCCGGGGCCTTTGGGGCTACAGGGTTGATCGACCCCTCGTTGGAAAGGTCTCGATCTCTACTTTTCAAGGAAACTGGAATCGGGTCGATCGGATGTAAGGAGGCGGAGCTACGTCTCCCAGAAGAGAGGCAACTTAAAAGCGCAAATGGCTATCAAATGGGGTGAAATAGGCCCACTTTGGGAGACCGCAGCTCCTCCAAATCAGGTCCGAGAAGCACAAATCTGGTATATTTTGAAAGGGCGGATCTCTGCCTCTAAAACGCTTCTCTCGGATTTTCGATTGGGCACATATTACCGGAGCAGACAGTACCGGCGCGCACCTACCCGCCACGCCGGGGCCTTTGGGGCTACCGGGTTGATCGACCCCTCGTTGGAAAGGTCTCGATCTCTACTTTTTCAGGAAACTGGAATCGGGTCGATCGGATGTAAGGAGGCGGAGCTACGTCTCCCGGAAGAGAGGCAACTTTAAAGCGCAAGTGGCTATCAAATGGGGTGAAATAGGCCCACTTTGGGTGGCCGCAGCTCCTCCAAATCAGGTCCGAGAAGCAGAATTCTGGTATATTTTGAAAGGGCGGATCTCTGGCTTTAAAACGCTTCTCTCGGATTTTCGATTGGGCGCATATTACCGGAGCAGACAGTACCGGCGCGCACCTACCCGCCACGCCGGGGCCTTTGGGGCTACAGGGTTGATCGACCCCTCGTTGGAAAGGTCTCGATCTCTACTTTTCAAGGAAACTGGAATCGGGTCGATCGGATGTAAGGAGGCGGAGCTACGTCTCCCAGAAGAGAGGCAACTTTAAAGCGCAAATGGCTATCAAATGGGGTGAAATAGGCCCACTTTGGGAGGCCGCAGCTCCTCCAAATCAGGTCCGAGAAGCAGAATTCTGGTATATTTTGAAAGGGCGGATCTCTGGCTTTAAAACGCTTCTCTCGGATTTTCGATTGGGCACATATTACCGGAGCAGACAGTACTGGCGCGCACCTACCCGCCACGCCGGGGCCTTTGGGGCTACAGGGTTGATCGACCCCTCGTTGGAAAGGTCTCGATCTCTACTTTTCAAGGAAACTGGAATCGGGTCGATCGGATGTAAGGAGGCGGAGCTACGTCTCCCGGAAGAGAGGCAACTTTAAAGCGCAAATGGCTATCAAATGGGGTGAAATAGGCCCACTTTGGGTGGCCGCAGCTCCTCCAAATCAGGTCCGAGAAGCAGAATTCTGGTATATTTTGAAAGGGCGGATCTCTGGCTTTAAAAAGCTTCTCTCGGATTTTCGATTGGGCGCATATTACCGGAGCAGACAGTACCGGCGCGCACCTACCCGCCACGCCGGGGCCTTTGGGGCTACAGGGTTGATCGACCCCTCGTTGGAAAGGTCTCGATCTCTACTTTTCAAGGAAACTGGAATCGGGTCGATCGGATGTAAGGAGGCGGAGCTACATCTCCCGGAAGAGAGGCAACTTAAAAGCGCAAATGGCTATCAAATGGGGTGAAATAGGCCCACTTTGGGAGGCCGCAGCTCCTCCAAATCAGGTCCGAGAAGCACAATTCTGGTATATTTTGAAAGGGCGGATCTCTGGCTTTAAAACGCTTCTCTCGGATTTTCGATTGGGCGCATATTACCGGAGCAGACAGTACCAGCGCGCACCTACCCGCCACGCCGGGGCCTTTGGGGCTACAGGATTGATCGACCCCTCGTTGGAAAGGTCTCGATCTCTACTTTTCAAGGAAACTGGAATCGGGTCGATCGGATGTAAGGAGGCGGAGCTACGTCTCCCAGAAGAGAGGCAACTTTAAAGCGCAAATGGCTATCAAATGGGGTGAAATAGGCCCACTTTGGGAGGCCGCAGCTCCTCCAAATCAGGTCCGAGAAGCAGAATTCTGGTATATTTTGAAAGGGCGGATCTCTGGCTTTAAAACGCTTCTCTCGGATTTTCGATTGGGCACATATTACCGGAGCAGACAGTACTGGCGCGCACCTACCCGCCACGCCGGGGCCTTTGGGGCTACAGGGTTGATCGACCCCTCGTTGGAAAGGTCTCGATCTCTACTTTTCAAGGAAACTGGAATCGGGTCGATCGGATGTAAGGAGGCGGAGCTACGTCTCCCGGAAGAGAGGCAACTTAAAAGCGCAAATGGCTATCAAATGGGGTGAAATAGGCCCACTTTGGGAGACCGCAGCTCCTCCAAATCAGGTCCGATAAGCAGAATTCTGGTATATTTTGAAAGGGCGGATCTCTGGCTTTAAAACGCTTCTCTCGGATTTTCGATTGGGCGCATATTACCGGAGCAGACAGTACCAGCGCGCGCCTACCCGCCACGCCGGGGCCTTTGGGGCTACAGGGTTGATCGACCCCTCGTTGGAAAGGTCTCGATCTCTACTTTTTAAGGAAACTGGAATCGGGTCGATCGGATGTAAGGAGGCGGAGCTACGTCTCCCGGAAGAGAGGCAACTTAAAAGCGCAAATGGCTATCAAATGGGGTGAAATAGGCCCAATTTGGGAGGCCGCAGCTCCTCCAAATCAGGTCCGAGAAGCAGAATTCTGGTATATTTTGAAAGGGTGGATCTCTGGCTTTAAAATGCTTCTCTCGGATTTTCGATTGGGCGCATATTACCGGGCAGACAGTACCGGCGCGCACCTACCCGCCATGCCGGGGCCTTTGGGGCTACAAGATTGATCGACCCCTCGTTGGAAAGGTCTCGATCTCTACTTTTCAAGGAAACTGGAATCGGGTCGATCGGATGTAAGGAGGCGGAGCTACGTCTCCCGGAAGAGAGGCAACTTTAAAGCGCAAATGGCTATCAAATGGGGTGAAATAGGCCCACTTTGGGAGACCGCAGCTCCTCCAAATCAGGTCCGAGAAGCAGAATTCTGGTATATTTTGAAAGGGCGGATCTCTGGCTTTAAAACGCTTCTCTCGGATTTTCGATTGGGCACATATTACCGGAGCAGACAGTACCGGCGCGCACCTACCCGCCACGCCGGGGCCTTTGGGGCTACCGGGTTGATCGACCCCTCGTTGGAAAGGTCTCGATCTCTACTTTTTAAGGAAACTGGAATCGGGTCGATCGGATGTAAGGAGGCGGAGCTACGTCTCCCGGAAGAGAGGCAACTTTAAAGCGCAAATGGCTATCAAATGGGGTGAAATAGGCCCACTTTGGGAGGCCGCAGCTCCTCCAAATCAGGTCCGAGAAGCACAATTCTGTTATATTTTGAAAGGGCGGATCTCTGGCTTTAAAATGCTTCTCTCGGATTTTCGATTGGGCGCATATTACCGGAGCAGACAGTACCAGCGCGCACCTACCCGCCACGCCGGGGCCTTTGGGGCTACAGGGTTGATCGACCCCTCGTTGGAAAGGTCTCGATCTCTACTTTTCAAGGAAACTGGAATCGGGTCGATCGGATGTAAGGAGGCGGAGCTACGTCTCCCGGAAGAGAGGCAACTTAAAAGCGCAAATGGCTATCAAATGGGGTGAAATAGGCCCACTTTGGGAGACCGCAGCTCCTCCAAATCAGGTCCGAGAAGCAGAATTCTGGTATATTTTGAAAGGGCGGATCTCTGGCTTTAAAACGCTTCTCTCGGATTTTCGATTGGGCGCATATTACCGGAGCAGACAGTACCGGCGCGCACCTACCCGCCACGCCGGGGCCTTTGGGGCTACAGGGTTGATCGACCCCTCGTTGGAAAGGTCTCGATCTCTACTTTTCAAGGAAACTGGAATCGGGTCAATCGGATGTAAGGAGGCGGAGCTACGTCTCCCGGAAGAGAGGCAACTTAAAAGCGCAAATGGCTATCAAATGGGGTGAAATAGGCCCATTTTGGGAGACCGCAGCTCCTCCAAATCAGGTCCGAGAAGCACAATTCTGGTATATTTTGAAAGGGCGGATCTCTGGCTTTAAAACGCTTCTCTCGGATTTTCGATTGGGCACATATTACCGGAGCAGACAGTACCGGCGCGCACCTACCCGCCACGCCGGTGCCTTTGGGGCTACAGGGTTGATCGACCCCTTTTTGGAAAGGTCTCGATCTCTACTTTTCAAGGAAACTGGAATCGGGTCGATCGGATGTAAGGAGGCGGAGCTACGTCTCCCGGAAGAGAGGCAACTTTAAAGCGCAAATGGCTATCAAATGGGGTGAAATAGGCCCACTTTGGGAGACCGCAGCTCCTCCAAATCAGGTCCGAGAAGCAGAATTCTGGTATATTTTGAAAGGGCGGATCTCTGGCTTTAAAACGCTTCTCTCGGATTTTCGATTGGGCACATATTACCGGAGCAGACAGTACCGGCGCGCACCTACCCGCCACGCCGGGGCCTTTGGGGCTACCGGGTTGATCGACCCCTCGTTGGAAAGGTCTCGATCTCTACTTTTCAAGGAAACTGGAATCGGGTCGATCGGATGTAAGGAGGCGGAGCTACGTCTCCCGGAAGAGAGGCAACTTAAAAGCGCAAATGGCTATCAAATGGGGTGAAATAGGCCCAATTTGGGAGGCCGCAGCTCCTCCAAATTAGGTCCGAGAAGCAGAATTCTGGTATATTTTGAAAGGGTGGATCTCTGGCTTTAAAATGCTTCTCTCGGATTTTCGATTGGGCGCATATTACCGGGCAGACAGTACCGGCGCGCACCTACCCGCCATGCCGGGGCCTTTGGGGCTACAAGATTGATCGACCCCTCGTTGGAAAGGTCTCGATCTCTACTTTTCAAGGAAACTGGAATCGGGTCGATCGGATGTAAGGAGGCGGAGCTACGTCTCCCGGAAGAGAGGCAACTTTAAAGCGCAAATGGCTATCAAATGGGGTGAAATAGGCCCACTTTGGGAGGCCGCAGCTCCTCCAAATCAGGTCCGAGAAGCACAATTCTGTTATATTTTGAAAGGGTGGATCTCTGGCTTTAAAACGCTTCTCTCGGATTTTCGATTGGGCGCATATTACCGGAGCAGACAGTACCAGCGCGCACCTACCCGCCACGCCGGGGCCTTTGGGGCTACAGGGTTGATCGACCCCTCGTTGGAAAGGTCTCGATCTCTACTTTTCAAGGAAACTGGAATCGGGTCGATCGGATGTAAGGAGGCGGAGCTACGTCTCCCGGAAGAGAGGCAACTTAAAAGCGCAAATGGCTATCAAATGGGGTGAAATAGGCCCACTTTGGGAGACCGCAGCTCCTCCAAATCAGGTCCGAGAAGCACAAATCTGGTATATTTTGAAAGGGCGGATCTCTGCCTCTAAAACGCTTCTCTCGGATTTTCGATTAGGCACATATTACCGGAGCAGACAGTACCGGCGCGCACCTACCCGCCACGCCGGGGCCTTTGGGGCTACCGGGTTGATCGACCCCTCGTTGGAAAGGTCTCGATCTCTACTTTTTAAGGAAACTGGAATCGGGTCGATCGGATGTAAGGAGGCGGAGCTACGTCTCCCGGAAGAGAGGCAACTTTAAAGCGCAAATGGCTATCAAATGGGGTGAAATAGGCCCACTTTGGGTGGCCGCAGCTCCTCCAAATCAGGTCCGAGAAGCAGAATTCTGGTATATTTTGAAAGGGCGGATCTCTGGCTTTAAAACGCTTCTCTCGGATTTTCGATTGGGCACATATTACCGGAGCAGACAGTACTGGCGCGCACCTACCCGCCACGCCAAGGCCTTTGGGGCTACAGGGTTGATCGACCCCTCGTTGGAAAGGTCTCGATCTCTACTTTTCAAGGAAACTGGAATCGGGTCGATCGGATGTAAGGAGGCGGAGCTACGTCTCCCGGAAGAGAGGCAACTTAAAAGCGCAAATGGCTATCAAATGGGGTGAAATAGGCCCACTTTGGGAGACCGCAGCTCCTCCAAATCAGGTCCGAGAAGCAGAATTCTGGTATATTTTGAAAGGGCGGATCTCTGGCTTTAAAACGCTTCTCTCGGATTTTCGATTGGGCGCATATTACCGGAGCAGACAGTACCGGCGCGCACCTACCCGCCACGCCGGGGCCTTTGGGGCTACAGGGTTGATCGACCCCTCGTTGGAAAGGTCTCGATCTCTACTTTTCAAGGAAACTGGAAACGGGTCAATCGGATGTAAGGAGGCGGAGCTACGTCTCCCGGAAGAGAGGCAACTTAAAAGCGCAAATGGCTATCAAATGGGGTGAAATAGGCCCATTTTGGAAGGCCGCAGCTCCTCCAAATCAGGTCCGAGAAGCAGAATTCTGGTATATTTTGAAAGGGTGGATCTCTGGCTTTAAAATGCTTCTCTCGGATTTTCGATTGGGCACATATTACCGGGCAGACAGTACCGGCGCGCACCTACCCGCCATGCCGGGGCCTTTGGGGCTACAAGATTGATCGACCCCTCGTTGGAAAGGTCTCGATCTCTACTTTTCAAGGAAACTGGAATCGGGTCGATCGGATGTAAGGAGGCGGAGCTACGTCTCCCGGAAGAGAGGCAACTTTAAAGCGCAAATGGCTATCAAATGGGGTGAAATAGGCCCACTTTGGGAGGCCGCAGCTCCTCCAAATCAGGTCCGAGAAGCACAATTCTGGTATATTTTGAAAGGGCGGATCTCTGGCTTTAAAACGCTTCTCTCGGATTTTCGATTGGGCGCATATTACCGGAGCAGACAGTACCAGCGCGCACCTACCCGCCACGCCGGGGCCTTTGGGGCTACAGGGTTGATCGACCCCTCTTTGGAAAGGACTCGATCTCTACTTTTCAAGGAAACTGGAATCGGGTCGATCGGATGTAAGGAGGCGGAGCTACGTCTCCCGGAAGAGAGGCAACTTTAAAGCGCAAATGGCTATCAAATGGGGTGAAATAGGCCCACTTTGGGAGACCGCAGCTCCTCCAAATCAGGTCCGAGAAGCAGAATTCTGGTATATTTTGAAAGGGCGGATCTCTGGCTTTAAAACGCTTCTCTCGGATTTTCGATTGGGCACATATTACCGGAGCAGACAGTACCGGCGCGCACCTACCCGCCACGCCGGGGCCTTTGGGGCTACAGAGTTGATCGACCCCTCGTTGGAAAGGTCTCGATCTCTACTTTTCAAGGAAACTGGAATCGGGTCGATCGGATGTAAGGAGGCGGAGCTACGTCTCCCGGAAGAGAGGCAACTTTAAAGCGCAAATGGCTATCAAATGGGGTGAAATAGGCCCACTTTGGGAGGCCGCAGCTCCTCCAAATCAGGTCCGAGAAGCAGAATTCTGGTATATTTTGAAAGGGCGGATCTCTGGCTTTAAAACGCTTCTCTCGGATTTTCGATTGGGCACATATTACCGGAGCAGACAGTACCGGCGCGCACCTACCCGCCACGCCGGGGCCTTTGGGGCTACAGAGTTGATCGACCCCTCGTTGGAAAGGTCTCGATCTCTACTTTTCAAGGAAACTGGAATCGGGTCGATCGGATGTAAGGAGGCGGAGCTACGTCTCCCGGAAGAGAGGCAACTTAAAAGCGCAAATGGCTATCAAATGGGGTGAAATAGGCCCAATTTGGGAGGCCGCAGCTCCTCCAAATCAGGTCCGAGAAGCAGAATTCTGGTATATTTTGAAAGGGTGGATCTCTGGCTTTAAAATGCTTCTCTCGGATTTTCGATTGGGCGCATATTACCGGGCAGACAGTACCGGCGCGCACCTACCCGCCATGCCGGGGCCTTTGGGGCTACAAGATTGATCGACCCCTCGTTGGAAAGGTCTCGATCTCTACTTTTCAAGGAAACTGGAATCGGGTCGATCGGATGTAAGGAGGCGGAGCTACGTCTCCCGGAAGAGAGGCAACTTTAAAGCGCAAATGGCTATCAAATGGGGTGAAATAGGCCCACTTTGGGAGGCCGCAGCTCCTCCAAATCAGGTCCGAGAAGCACAATTCTGGTATATTTTGAAAGGGCGGATCTCTGGCTTTAAAACGCTTCTCTCGGATTTTCGATTGGGCGCATATTACCGGAGCAGACAGTACCAGTGCGCACCTACCCGCCACGCCGGGGCCTTTGGGGCTACAGGGTTGATCGACCCCTCGTTGGAAAGGTCTCGATCTCTACTTTTCAAGGAAACTGGAATCGGGTCGATCGGATGTAAGGAGGCGGAGCTACGTCTCCCGGAAGAGAGGCAACTTAAAAGCGCAAATGGCTATCAAATGGGGTGAAATAGGCCCACTTTGGGAGACCGCAGCTCCTCCAAATCAGGTCCGAGAAGCACAAATCTGGTATATTTTGAAAGGGCGGATGTCTGCCTCTAAAACGCTTCTCTCGGATTTTCGATTGGGCACATATTACCGGAGCAGACAGTACCGGCGCGCACCTACCCGCCACGCCGGGGCCTTTGGGGCTACCGGGTTGATCGACCCCTCGTTGGAAAGGTCTCGATCTCTACTTTTTAAGGAAACTGGAATCGGGTCGATCGGATGTAAGGAGGCGGAGCTACGTCTCCCGGAAGAGAGGCAACTTTAAAGCGCAAATGGCTATCAAATGGGGTGAAATAGGCCCACTTTGGGTGGCCGCAGCTCCTCCAAATCAGGTCCGAGAAGCAGAATTCTGGTATATTTTGAAAGGGCGGATCTCTGGCTCTAAAACGCTTCTCTCGGATTTTCGATTGGGCACATATTACCGGAGCAGACAGTACCGGCGCGCACCTACCCGCCACGCCGGGGCCTTTGGGGCTACAGGGTTGATCGACCCCTCGTTGGAAAGGACTCGATCTCTACTTTTCAAGGAAACTGGAATCGGGTCGATCGGATGTAAGGAGGCGGAGCTACGTCTCCCGGAAGAGAGGCAACTTAAAAGCGCAAATGGCTATCAAATGGGGTGAAATAGGCCCAATTTGGGAGGCCGCAGCTCCTCCAAATCAGGTCCGAGAAGCAGAATTCTGGTATATTTTGAAAGGGTGGATCTCTGGCTTTAAAATGCTTCTCTCGGATTTTCGATTGGGTGCATATTACCGGAGCAGACAGTACCGGCGCGCACCTACCCGCCATGCCGGGGCCTTTGGGGCTACAAGATTGATCGACCCCTCGTTGGAAAGTTTTCGATCTCTACTTTTCAAGGAAACTGGAATCGGGTCGATCGGATGTAAGGAGGCGGAGCTACGTCTCCCGGAAGAGAGGCAACTTTAAAGCGCAAATGGCTATCAAATGGGGTGAAATAGGCCCAATTTGGGAGGCCGCAGCTCCTCCAAATCAGGTCCGAGAAGCACAATTCTGGTATATTTTGAAAGGGCGCATCACTGGCTTTAAAAAGCTTCTCTCGGATTTTCGATTGGGCGCATATTACCGGAGCAGACAGTACCAGCGCGCACCTACCCGCCACGCCGGGGCCTTTGGGGCTACAGGGTTGATCGACCCCTCGTTGGAAAGGTCTCGATCTCTACTTTTCAAGGAAAGTAGAATCGGGTCGATCGGATGTAAGGAGGCGGAGCTACGTCTCCCGGAAGAGAGGCAACTTAAAAGCGCAAATGGCTATCAAATGGGGTGAAATAGGCCCACTTTGGGAGACCGCAGCTCCTCCAAATCAGGTCCGAGAAGCACAATTCTGGTATATTTTGAAAGGGCGGATCTCTGGCTTTAAAACGCTTCTCTCGGATTTTCGATTGGGCACATATTACCGGAGCAGACAGTACCGGCGCGCACCTACCCGCCACGCCGGGGCCTTTGGGGCTACAGGGTTGATCGACCCCTCGTTGGAAAGGTCTCGATCTCTACTTTTCAAGAAAACTGGAATCGGGTCGATCGGATGTAAGGAGGCGGAGCTACGTCTCCCGGAAGAGAGGCAACTTAAAAGCGCAAATGGCTATCAAATGGGGTGAAATAGGCCCACTTTGGGAGGCCGCAGCTCCTCCAAATCAGGTCCGAGAAGCACAATTCTGGTATATTTTGAAAGGGCGGATCTCTGACTTTAAAACGCTTCTCTCGGATTTTCGATTGGGCACATATTACCGGAGCAGACAGTACCGGCGCGCACCTACCCGCCACGCCGGGGCCTTTGGGGCTACAGGGTTGATCGACCCCTCTTTAGAAAGGTCTCGATCTCTACTTTTCAAGGAAACTGGAATCGGGTCGATCGGATGTAAGGAGGCGGAGCTACGTCTCCCGGAAGAGAGGCAACTTTAAAGCGCAAATGGCTATCAAATGGGGTGAAATAGGCCCACTTTGGGAGACCGCAGCTCCTCCAAATCAGGTCCGAGAAGCAGAATGAATTCTGGTATATTTTGAAAGGGCGGATCTCTGGCTTTAAAACGCTTCTCTCGGATTTTCGATTGGGCACATATTACCGGAGCAGACAGTACCGGCGCGCACCTACCCGCCACGCCGGGGCCTTTGGGGCTACCGGGTTGATCGACCCCTCGTTGGAAAGGTCTCGATCTCTACTTTTTAAGGAAACTGGAATCGGGTCGATCGGATGTAAGGAGGCGGAGCTACGTCTCCCGGAAGAGAGGCAACTTTAAAGCGCAAATGGCTATCAAATGGGGTGAAATAGGCCCACTTTGGGAGGCCGCAGCTCCTCCAAATCAGGTCCGAGAAGCACAATTCTGGTATATTTTGAAAGGGTGGATCTCTGGCTTTAAAACGCTTCTCTCGGATTTTCGATTGGGCGCATATTACCGGAGCAGACAGTACCAGCGCGCACCTACCCGCCACGCCGGGGCCTTTGGGGCTACAGGGTTGATCGACCCCTCGTTGGAAAGGTCTCGATCTCTACTTTTCAAGGAAACTGGAATCGGGTCGATCGGATGTAAGGAGGCGGAGCTACGTCTCCCGGAAGAGAGGCAACTTAAAAGCGCAAATGGCTATCAAATGGGGTGAAATAGGCCCACTTTGGGAGACCGCAGCTCCTCCAAATCAGGTCCGAGAAGCACAAATCTGGTATATTTTGAAAGGGCGGATCTCTGCCTCTAAAACGCTTCTCTCGGATTTTCGATTGGGCACATATTACCGGAGCAGACAGTACCGGCGCGCACCTACCCGCCACGCCGGGGCCTTTGGGGCTACCGGGTTGATCGACCCCTCTTTGGAAAGGACTCGATCTCTACTTTTCAAGGAAACTGGAATCGGGTCGATCGGATGTAAGGAGGCGGAGCTACGTCTCCCGGAAGAGAGGCAACTTTAAAGCGCAAATGGCTATCAAATGGGGTGAAATAGGCCCACTTTGGGAGACCGCAGCTCCTCCAAATCAGGTCCGAGAAGCAGAATTCTGGTATATTTTGAAAGGGCGGATCTCTGGCTTTAAAACGCTTCTCTCGGATTTTCGATTGGGCACATATTACCGGAGCAGACAGTACCGGCGCGCACCTACCCGCCACGCCGGGGCCTTTGGGGCTACCGGGTTGATCGACCCCTCGTTGGAAAGGTCTCGATCTCTACTTTTTAAGGAAACTGGAATCGGGTCGATCGGATGTAAGGAGGCGGAGCTACGTCTCCCGGAAGAGAGGCAACTTTAAAGCGCAAATGGCTATCAAATGGGGTGAAATAGGCCCACTTTGGGAGGCCGCAGCTCCTCCAAATCAGGTCCGAGAAGCAGAATTCTGGTATATTTTGAAAGGGCGGATCTCTGGCTTTAAAACGCTTCTCTCGGATTTTCGATTGGGCACATATTACCGGAGCAGACAGTACCGGCGCGCACCTACCCGCCACGCCGGGGCCTTTGGGGCTACAGGGTTGATCGACCCCTCGTTGGAAAGGTCTCGATCTCTACTTTTCAAGGAAACTGGAATCGGGTCGATCGGATGTAAGGAGGCGGAGCTACGTCTCCCGGAAGAGAGGCAACTTAAAAGCGCAAATGGCTATCAAATGGGGTGAAATAGGCCCACTTTGGGAGACCGCAGCTCCTCCAAATCAGGTCCGAGAAGCACAAATCTGGTATATTTTGAAAGGGCGGATGTCTGCCTCTAAAACGCTTCTCTCGGATTTTCGATTGGGCACATATTACCGGAGCAGACAGTACCGGCGCGCACCTACCCGCCACGCCGGGGCCTTTGGGGCTACCGGGTTGATCGACCCCTCGTTGGAAAGGTCTCGATCTCTACTTTTTAAGGAAACTGGAATCGGGTCGATCGGATGTAAGGAGGCGGAGCTACGTCTCCCGGAAGAGAGGCAACTTTAAAGCGCAAATGGCTATCAAATGGGGTGAAATAGGCCCACTTTGGGTGGCCGCAGCTCCTCCAAATCAGGTCCGAGAAGCAGAATTCTGGTATATTTTGAAAGGGCGGATCTCTGGCTCTAAAACGCTTCTCTCGGATTTTCGATTGGGCACATATTACCGGAGCAGACAGTACCGGCGCGCACCTACCCGCCACGCCGGGGCCTTTGGGGCTACCGGGTTGATCTACCCCTCGTTGGAAAGGTCTCGATCTCTACTTTTTCAGGAAACTGGAATCGGGTCGATCGGATGTAAGGAGGCGGAGCTACGTCTCCCGGAAGAGAGGCAACTTTAAAGCGCAAATGGCTATCAAATGGGGTGAAATAGGCCCACTTTGGGTGGCCGCAGCTCCTCCAAATCAGGTCCGAGAAGCAGAATTCTGGTATATTTTGAAAGGGCGGATCTCTGGCTTTAAAACGCTTCTCTCGGATTTTCGATTGGGCGCATATTACCGGAGCAGACAGTACCGGCGCGCACCTACCCGCCACGCCGGGGCCTTTGGGGCTACAGGGTTGATCGACCCCTCGTTGGAAAGGTCTCGATCTCTACTTTTCAAGGAAACTGGAATCGGGTCGATCGGATGTAAGGAGGCGGAGCTACGTCTCCCGGAAGAGAGGCAACTTAAAAGCGCAAATGGCTATCAAATGGGGTGAAATAGGCCCAATTTGGGAGGCCGCAGCTCCTCCAAATCAGGTCCGAGAAGCAGAATTCTGGTATATTTTGAAAGGGTGGATCTCTGGCTTTAAAATGCTTCTCTCGGATTTTCGATTGGGTGCATATTACCGGAGCAGACAGTACCGGCGCGCACCTACCCGCCATGCCGGGGCCTTTGGGGCTACAAGATTGATCGACCCCTCGTTGGAAAGTTTTCGATCTCTACTTTTCAAGGAAACTGGAATCGGGTCGATCGGATGTAAGGAGGCGGAGCTACGTCTCCCGGAAGAGAGGCAACTTTAAAGCGCAAATGGCTATCAAATGGGGTGAAATAGGCCCACTTTGGGTGGCCGCAGCTCCTCCAAATCAGGTCCGAGAAGCAGAATTCTGGTATATTTTGAAAGGGCGGATCTCTGGCTTTAAAACGCTTCTCTCGGATTTTCGATTGGGCGCATATTACCGGAGCAGACAGTACCGGCGCGCACCTACCCGCCACGCCGGGGCCTTTGGGGCTACAGGGTTGATCGACCCCTCGTTGGAAAGGTCTCGATCTCTACTTTTCAAGGAAACTGGAATCGGGTCGATCGGATGTAAGGAGGCGGAGCTACGTCTCCCGGAAGAGAGGCAACTTAAAAGCGCAAATGGCTATCAAATGGGGTGAAATAGGCCCAATTTGGGAGGCCGCAGCTCCTCCAAATCAGGTCCGAGAAGCAGAATTCTGGTATATTTTGAAAGGGTGGATCTCTGGCTTTAAAATGCTTCTCTCGGATTTTCGATTGGGTGCATATTACCGGAGCAGACAGTACCGGCGCGCACCTACCCGCCATGCCGGGGCCTTTGGGGCTACAAGATTGATCGACCCCTCGTTGGAAAGTTTTCGATCTCTACTTTTCAAGGAAACTGGAATCGGGTCGATCGGATGTAAGGAGGCGGAGCTACGTCTCCCGGAAGAGAGGCAACTTTAAAGCGCAAATGGCTATCAAATGGGGTGAAATAGGCCCAATTTGGGAGGCCGCAGCTCCTCCAAATCAGGTCCGAGAAGCACAATTCTGGTATATTTTGAAAGGGCGCATCACTGGCTTTAAAAAGCTTCTCTCGGATTTTCGATTGGGCGCATATTACCGGAGCAGACAGTACCAGCGGGCACCTACCCGCCACGCCGGGGCCTTTGGGGCTACAGGGTTGATCGACCCCTCGTTGGAAAGGTCTCGATCTCTACTTTTCAAGGAAAGTGGAATCGGGTCGATCGGATGTAAGGAGGCGGAGCTACGTCTCCCGGAAGAGAGGCAACTTAAAAGCGCAAATGGCTATCAAATGGGGTGAAATAGGCCCACTTTGGGAGACCGCAGCTCCTCCAAATCAGGTCCGAGAAGCACAATTCTGGTATATTTTGAAAGGGCGGATCTCTGGCTTTAAAACGCTTCTCTCGGATTTTCGATTGGGCACATATTACCGGAGCAGACAGTACCGGCGCGCACCTACCCGCCACGCCGGGGCCTTTGGGGCTACAGGGTTGATCGACCCCTCGTTGGAAAGGTCTCGATCTCTACTTTTCAAGGAAACTGGAATCGGGTCGATCGGATGTAAGGAGGCGGAGCTACGTCTCCCGGAAGAGAGGCAACTTAAAAGCGCAAATGGCTATCAAATGGGGTGAAATAGGCCCACTTTGGGAGGCCGCAGCTCCTCCAAATCAGGTCCGAGAAGCACAATTCTGGTATATTTTGAAAGGGCGGATCTCTGACTTTAAAACGCTTCTCTCGGATTTTCGATTGGGCACATATTACCGGAGCAGACAGTACCGGCGCGCACCTACCCGCCACGCCGGGGCCTTTGGGGCTACAGGGTTGATCGACCCCTCTTTGGAAAGGTCTCGATCTCTACTTTTCAAGGAAACTGGAATCGGGTCGATCGGATGTAAGGAGGCGGAGCTACGTCTCCCGGAAGAGAGGCAACTTTAAAGCGCAAATGGCTATCAAATGGGGTGAAATAGGCCCACTTTGGGAGACCGCAGCTCCTCCAAATCAGGTCCGAGAAGCAGAATGAATTCTGGTATATTTTGAAAGGGCGGATCTCTGGCTTTAAAACGCTTCTCTCGGATTTTCGATTGGGCACATATTACCGGAGCAGACAGTACCGGCGCGCACCTACCCGCCACGCCGGGGCCTTTGGGGCTACAGGGTTGATCGACCCCTCGTTGGAAAGGTCTCGATCTCTACTTTTCAAGGAAACTGGAATCGGGTCGATCGGATGTAAGGAGGCGGAGCTACATCTCCCGGAAGAGAGTTAACTTAAAAGCGCAAATGGCTATCAAATGGGGTGAAATAGGCCCACTTTGGGAGGCCGCAGCTCCTCCAAATCAGGTCCGAGAAGCACAATTCTGGTATATTTTGAAAGGGCGGATCTCTGACTTTAAAACGCTTCTCTCGGATTTTCGATTGGGCACATATTACCGGAGCAGACAGTACCGGCGCGCACCTACCCGCCACGCCGGGGCCTTTGGGGCTACAGGGTTGATCGACCCCTCTTTGGAAAGGTCTCGATCTCTACTTTTCAAGGAAACTGGAATCGGGTCGATCGGATGTAAGGAGGCGGAGCTACGTCTCCCGGAAGAGAGGCAACTTTAAAGCGCAAATGGCTATCAAATGGGGTGAAATAGGCCCACTTTGGGAGACCGCAGCTCCTCCAAATCAGGTCCGAGAAGCAGAATGAATTCTGGTATATTTTGAAAGGGCGGATCTCTGGCTTTAAAACGCTTCTCTCGGATTTTCGATTGGGCACATATTACCGGAGCAGACAGTACCGGCGCGCACCTACCCGCCACGCCGGGGCCTTTGGGGCTACCGGGTTGAATCGACCCCTCGTTGGAAAGGTCTCGATCTCTACTTTTTAAGGAAACTGGAATCGGGTCGATCGGATGTAAGGAGGCGGAGCTACGTCTCCCGGAAGAGAGGCAACTTTAAAGCGCAAATGGCTATCAAATGGGGTGAAATAGGCCCACTTTGGGAGGCCGCAGCTCCTCCAAATCAGGTCCGAGAAGCAGAATTCTGGTATATTTTGAAAGGGTGGATCTCTGGCTTTAAAATGCTTCTCTCGGATTTTCGATTGGGTGCATATTACCGGAGCAGACAGTACCGGCGCGCACCTACCCGCCATGCCGGGGCCTTTGGGGCTACAAGATTGATCGACCCCTCGTTGGAAAGTTTTCGATCTCTACTTTTCAAGGAAACTGGAATCGGGTCGATCGGATGTAAGGAGGCGGAGCTACGTCTCCCGGAAGAGAGGCAACTTTAAAGCGCAAATGGCTATCAAATGGGGTGAAATAGGCCCACTTTGGGTGGCCGCAGCTCCTCCAAATCAGGTCCGAGAAGCAGAATTCTGGTATATTTTGAAAGGGCGGATCTCTGGCTTTAAAACGCTTCTCTCGGATTTTCGATTGGGCGCATATTACCGGAGCAGACAGTACCGGCGCGCACCTACCCGCCACGCCGGGGCCTTTGGGGCTACAGGGTTGATCGACCCCTCGTTGGAAAGGTCTCGATCTCTACTTTTCAAGGAAACTGGAATCGGGTCGATCGGATGTAAGGAGGCGGAGCTACGTCTCCCGGAAGAGAGGCAACTTAAAAGCGCAAATGGCTATCAAATGGGGTGAAATAGGCCCAATTTGGGAGGCCGCAGCTCCTCCAAATCAGGTCCGAGAAGCAGAATTCTGGTATATTTTGAAAGGGTGGATCTCTGGCTTTAAAATGCTTCTCTCGGATTTTCGATTGGGTGCATATTACCGGAGCAGACAGTACCGGCGCGCACCTACCCGCCATGCCGGGGCCTTTGGGGCTACAAGATTGATCGACCCCTCGTTGGAAAGTTTTCGATCTCTACTTTTCAAGGAAACTGGAATCGGGTCGATCGGATGTAAGGAGGCGGAGCTACGTCTCCCGGAAGAGAGGCAACTTTAAAGCGCAAATGGCTATCAAATGGGGTGAAATAGGCCCAATTTGGAGGCCGCAGCTCCTCCAAATCAGGTCCGAGAAGCACAATTCTGGTATATTTTGAAAGGGCGCATCACTGGCTTTAAAAGCTTCTCTCGGATTTTCGATTGGGCGCATATTACCGGAGCAGACAGTACCAGCGGGCACCTACCCGCCACGCCGGGGCCTTTGGGGCTACAGGGTTGATCGACCCCTCGTTGGAAAGGTCTCGATCTCTACTTTTCAAGGAAAGTGGAATCGGGTCGATCGGATGTAAGGAGGCGGAGCTACGTCTCCCGGAAGAGAGGCAACTTAAAAGCGCAAATGGCTATCAAATGGGGTGAAATAGGCCCACTTTGGGAGACCGCAGCTCCTCCAAATCAGGTCCGAGAAGCACAATTCTGGTATATTTTGAAAGGGCGGATCTCTGGCTTTAAAACGCTTCTCTCGGATTTTCGATTGGGCACATATTACCGGAGCAGACAGTACCGGCGCGCACCTACCCGCCACGCCGGGCCTTTGGGGCTACAGGGTTGATCGACCCCTCGTTGGAAAGGTCTCGATCTCTACTTTTCAAGGAAACTGGAATCGGGTCGATCGGATGTAAGGAGGCGGAGCTACGTCTCCCGGAAGAGAGGCAACTTAAAAGCGCAAATGGCTATCAAATGGGGTGAAATAGGCCCACTTTGGGAGGCCGCAGCTCCTCCAAATCAGGTCCCGAGAAGCACAATTCTGGTATATTTTGAAAGGGCGGATCTCTGACTTTAAAACGCTTCTCTCGGATTTTCGATTGGGCACATATTACCGGAGCAGACAGTACCGGCGCGCACCTACCCGCCACGCCGGGGCCTTTGGGGCTACAGGGTTGATCGACCCCTCTTTGGAAAGGTCTCGATCTCTACTTTTCAAGGAAACTGGAATCGGGTCGATCGGATGTAAGGAGGCGGAGCTACGTCTCCCGGAAGAGAGGCAACTTTAAAGCGCAAATGGCTATCAAATGGGGTGAAATAGGCCCACTTTGGGAGACCGCAGCTCCTCCAAATCAGGTCCGAGAAGCAGAATGAATTCTGGTATATTTTGAAAGGGCGGATCTCTGGCTTTAAAACGCTTCTCTCGGATTTTCGATTGGGCACATATTACCGGAGCAGACAGTACCGGCGCGCACCTACCCGCCACGCCGGGGCCTTTGGGGCTACAGGGTTGATCGACCCCTCGTTGGAAAGGTCTCGATCTCTACTTTTCAAGGAAACTGGAATCGGGTCGATCGGATGTAAGGAGGCGGAGCTACATCTCCCGGAAGAGAGTTAACTTAAAAGCGCAAATGGCTATCAAATGGGGTGAAATAGGCCCACTTTGGGAGGCCGCAGCTCCTCCAAATCAGGTCCGAGAAGCACAATTCTGGTATATTTTGAAAGGGCGGATCTCTGACTTTAAAACGCTTCTCTCGGATTTTCGATTGGGCACATATTACCGGAGCAGACAGTACCGGCGCGCACCTACCCGCCACGCCGGGGCCTTTGGGGCTACAGGGTTGATCGACCCCTCTTTGGAAAGGTCTCGATCTCTACTTTTCAAGGAAACTGGAATCGGGTCGATCGGATGTAAGGAGGCGGAGCTACGTCTCCCGGAAGAGAGGCAACTTTAAAGCGCAAATGGCTATCAAATGGGGTGAAATAGGCCCACTTTGGGAGACCGCAGCTCCTCCAAATCAGGTCCGAGAAGCAGAATGAATTCTGGTATATTTTGAAAGGGCGGATCTCTGGCTTTAAAACGCTTCTCTCGGATTTTCGATTGGGCACATATTACCGGAGCAGACAGTACCGGCGCGCACCTACCCGCCACGCCGGGGCCTTTGGGGCTACCGGGTTGATCGACCCCTCGTTGGAAAGGTCTCGATCTCTACTTTTTAAGGAAACTGGAATCGGGTCGATCGGATGTAAGGAGGCGGAGCTACGTCTCCCGGAAGAGAGGCAACTTTAAAGCGCAAATGGCTATCAAATGGGGTGAAATAGGCCCACTTTGGGAGGCCGCAGCTCCTCCAAATCAGGTCCGAGAAGCACAATTCTGGTATATTTTGAAAGGGTGGATCTCTGGCTTTAAAACGCTTCTCTCGGATTTTCGATTGGGCGCATATTACCGGAGCAGACAGTACCAGCGCGCACCTACCCGCCACGCCGGGGCCTTTGGGGCTACAGGGTTGATCGACCCCTCGTTGGAAAGGTCTCGATCTCTACTTTTCAAGGAAACTGGAATCGGGTCGATCGGATGTAAGGAGGCGGAGCTACGTCTCCCGGAAGAGAGGCAACTTAAAAGCGCAAATGGCTATCAAATGGGGTGAAATAGGCCCACTTTGGGAGACCGCAGCTCCTCCAAATCAGGTCCGAGAAGCACAAATCTGGTATATTTTGAAAGGGCGGATCTCTGCCTCTAAAACGCTTCTCTCGGATTTTCGATTGGGCACATATTACCGGAGCAGACAGTACCGGCGCGCACCTACCCGCCACGCCGGGGCCTTTGGGGCTACCGGGTTTGATCGACCCCTCTTTGGAAAGGACTCGATCTCTACTTTTCAAGGAAACTGGAATCGGGTCGATCGGATGTAAGGAGGCGGAGCTACGTCTCCCGAAGAGAGGCAACTTTAAAGCGCAAATGGCTATCAAATGGGGTGAAATAGGCCCACTTTGGGAGACCGCAGCTCCTCCAATTCAGGTCCGAGAAGCAGAATTCTGGTATATTTTGAAAGGGCGGATCTCTGGCTTTAAAACGCTTCTCTCGGATTTTCGATTGGGCACATATTACCGGAGCAGACAGTACCGGCGCGCACCTACCCGCCACGCCGGGGCCTTTGGGGCTACCGGGTTGATCGACCCCTCGTTGGAAAGGTCTCGATCTCTACTTTTTAAGGAAACTGGAATCGGGTCGATCGGATGTAAGGAGGCGGAGCTACGTCTCCCGGAAGAGAGGCAACTTTAAAGCGCAAATGGCTATCAAATGGGGTGAAATAGGCCCACTTTGGGAGGCCGCAGCTCCTCCAAATCAGGTCCGAGAAGCAGAATTCTGGTATATTTTGAAAGGGCGGATCTCTGGCTTTAAAACGCTTCTCTCGGATTTTCGATTGGGCACATATTACCGGAGCAGACAGTACCGGCGCGCACCTACCCGCCACGCCGGGGCCTTTGGGGCTACAGGGTTGATCGACCCCTCGTTGGAAAGGTCTCGATCTCTACTTTTCAAGGAAACTGGAATCGGGTCGATCGGATGTAAGGAGGCGGAGCTACGTCTCCCGGAAGAGAGGCAACTTAAAAGCGCAAATGGCTATCAAATGGGGTGAAATAGGCCCACTTTGGGAGACCGCAGCTCCTCCAAATCAGGTCCGAGAAGCACAAATCTGGTATATTTTGAAAGGGCGGATGTCTGCCTCTAAAACGCTTCTCTCGGATTTCGATTGGGCACATATTACCGGAGCAGACAGTACCGGCGCGCACCTACCCGCCACGCCGGGGCCTTTGGGGCTACCGGGTTGATCGACCCCTCGTTGGAAAGGTCTCGATCTCTACTTTTTAAGGAAACTGGAATCGGGTCGATCGGATGTAAGGAGGCGGAGCTACGTCTCCCGGAAGAGAGGCAACTTTAAAGCGCAAATGGCTATCAAATGGGGTGAAATAGGCCCACTTTGGGTGGCCGCAGCTCCTCCAAATCAGGTCCGAGAAGCAGAATTCTGGTATATTTTGAAAGGGCGGATCTCTGGCTTTAAAACGCTTCTCTCGGATTTTCGATTGGGCGCATATTACCGGAGCAGACAGTACCGGCGCGCACCTACCCGCCACGCCGGGGCCTTTGGGGCTACAGGGTTGATCGACCCCTCGTTGGAAAGGTCTCGATCTCTACTTTTCAAGGAAACTGGAATCGGGTCGATCGGATGTAAGGAGGCGGAGCTACGTCTCCCGGAAGAGAGGCAACTTAAAAGCGCAAATGGCTATCAAATGGGGTGAAATAGGCCCAATTTGGGAGGCCGCAGCTCCTCCAAATCAGGTCCGAGAAGCAGAATTCTGGTATATTTTGAAAGGGTGGATCTCTGGCTTTAAAATGCTTCTCTCGGATTTTCGATTGGGTGCATATTACCGGAGCAGACAGTACCGGCGCGCACCTACCCGCCATGCCGGGGCCTTTGGGGCTACAAGATTGATCGACCCCTCGTTGGAAAGTTTTCGATCTCTACTTTTCAAGGAAACTGGAATCGGGTCGATCGGATGTAAGGAGGCGGAGCTACGTCTCCCGGAAGAGAGGCAACTTTAAAGCGCAAATGGCTATCAAATGGGGTGAAATAGGCCCACTTTGGGTGGCCGCAGCTCCTCCAAATCAGGTCCCGAGAAGCAGAATTCTGGTATATTTTGAAAGGGCGGATCTCTGGCTTTAAAACGCTTCTCTCGGATTTTCGATTGGGCGCATATTACCGGAGCAGACAGTACCGGCGCGCACCTACCCGCCACGCCGGGGCCTTTGGGGCTACAGGGTTGATCGACCCCTCGTTGGAAAGGTCTCGATCTCTACTTTTCAAGGAAACTGGAATCGGGTCGATCGGATGAAAGGAGGCGGAGCTACGTCTCCCGGAAGAGAGGCAACTTAAAAGCGCAAATGGCTATCAAATGGGGTGAAATAGGCCCAATTTGGGAGGCCGCAGCTCCTCCAAATCAGGTCCGAGAAGCAGAATTCTGGTATATTTTGAAAGGGTGGATCTCTGGCTTTAAAATGCTTCTCTCGGATTTTCGATTGGGTGCATATTACCGGAGCAGACAGTACCGGCGCGCACCTACCCGCCATGCCGGGGCCTTTGGGGCTACAAGATTGATCGACCCCTCGTTGGAAAGTTTTCGATCTCTACTTTTCAAGGAAACTGGAATCGGGTCGATCGGATGTAAGGAGGCGGAGCTACGTCTCCCGGAAGAGAGGCAACTTTAAAGCGCAAATGGCTATCAAATGGGGTGAAATAGGCCCAATTTGGGAGGCCGCAGCTCCTCCAAATCAGGTCCGAGAAGCACAATTCTGGTATATTTTGAAAGGGCGCATCACTGGCTTTAAAAAGCTTCTCTCGGATTTTCGATTGGGCGCATATTACCGGAGCAGACAGTACCAAGCGGGCACCTACCCGCCACGCCGGGGCCTTTGGGGCTACAGGGTTGATCGACCCCTCGTTGGAAAGGTCTCGATCTCTACTTTTCAAGGAAAGTGGAATCGGGTCGATCGGATGTAAGGAGGCGGAGCTACGTCTCCCGGAAGAGAGGCAACTTAAAAGCGCAAATGGCTATCAAATGGGGTGAAATAGGCCCACTTTGGGAGACCGCAGCTCCTCCAAATCAGGTCCGAGAAGCACAATTCTGGTATATTTTGAAAGGGCGGATCTCTGGCTTTAAAACGCTTCTCTCGGATTTTCGATTGGGCACATATTACCGGAGCAGACAGTACCGGCGCGCACCTACCCGCCACGCCGGGGCCTTTGGGGCTACAGGGTTGATCGACCCCTCGTTGGAAAGGTCTCGATCTCTACTTTTCAAGGAAACTGGAATCGGGTCGATCGGATGTAAGGAGGCGGAGCTACGTCTCCCGGAAGAGAGGCAACTTAAAAGCGCAAATGGCTATCAAATGGGGTGAAATAGGCCCACTTTGGGAGGCCGCAGCTCCTCCAAATCAGGTCCGAGAAGCACAATTCTGGTATATTTTGAAAGGGCGGATCTCTGACTTTAAAACGCTTCTCTCGGATTTTCGATTGGGCACATATTACCGGAGCAGACAGTACCGGCGCGCACCTACCCGCCACGCCGGGGCCTTTGGGGCTACAGGGTTGATCGACCCCTCTTTGGAAAGGTCTCGATCTCTACTTTTCAAGGAAACTGGAATCGGGTCGATCGGATGTAAGGAGGCGGAGCTACGTCTCCCGGAAGAGAGGCAACTTTAAAGCGCAAATGGCTATCAAATGGGGTGAAATAGGCCCACTTTGGGAGACCGCAGCTCCTCCAAATCAGGTCCGAGAAGCAGAATGAATTCTGGTATATTTTGAAAGGGCGGATCTCTGGCTTTAAAACGCTTCTCTCGGATTTTCGATTGGGCACATATTACCGGAGCAGACAGTACCGGCGCGCACCTACCCGCCACGCCGGGGCCTTTGGGGCTACAGGGTTGATCGACCCCTCGTTGGAAAGGTCTCGATCTCTACTTTTCAAGGAAACTGGAATCGGGTCGATCGGATGTAAGGAGGCGGAGCTACATCTCCCGGAAGAGAGTTAACTTAAAAGCGCAAATGGCTATCAAATGGGGTGAAATAGGCCCACTTTGGGAGGCCGCAGCTCCTCCAAATCAGGTCCGAGAAGCACAATTCTGGTATATTTTGAAAGGGCGGATCTCTGGCTTTAAAACGCTTCTCTCGGATTTTCGATTGGGCGCATATTACCGGAGCAGACAGTACCAGCGCGCACCTACCCGCCACGCCGGGGCCTTTGGGGCTACAGGATTGATCGACCCCTCGTTGGAAAGGTCTCGATCTCTACTTTTCAAGGAAACTGGAATCGGGTCGATCGGATGTAAGGAGGCGGAGCTACGTCTCCCAGAAGAGAGGCAACTTTAAAGCGCAAATGGCTATCAAATGGGGTGAAATAGGCCCACTTTGGGAGGCCGCAGCTCCTCCAAATCAGGTCCGAGAAGCAGAATTCTGGTATATTTTGAAAGGGCGGATCTCTGGCTTTAAAACGCTTCTCTCGGATTTTCGATTGGGCACATATTACCGGAGCAGACAGTACTGGCGCGCACCTACCCGCCACGCCGGGGCCTTTGGGGCTACAGGGTTGATCGACCCCTCGTTGGAAAGGTCTCGATCTCTACTTTTCAAGGAAACTGGAATCGGGTCGATCGGATGTAAGGAGGCGGAGCTACGTCTCCCGGAAGAGAGGCAACTTAAAAGCGCAAATGGCTATCAAATGGGGTGAAATAGGCCCACTTTGGGAGACCGCAGCTCCTCCAAATCAGGTCCGATAAGCAGAATTCTGGTATATTTTGAAAGGGCGGATCTCTGGCTTTAAAACGCTTCTCTCGGATTTTCGATTGGGCGCATATTACCGGAGCAGACAGTACCGGCGCGCACCTACCCGCCACGCCGGGGCCTTTGGGGCTACAGGGTTGATCGACCCCTCGTTGGAAAGGTCTCGATCTCTACTTTTCAAGGAAACTGGAATCGGGTCAATCGGATGTAAGGAGGCGGAGCTACGTCTCCCGGAAGAGAGGCAACTTAAAAGCGCAAATGGCTATCAAATGGGGTGAAATAGGCCCATTTTGGAAGGCCGCAGCTCCTCCAAATCAGGTCCGAGAAGCACAATTCTGGTATATTTTGAAAGGGCGATCTCTGGCTTTAAAACGCTTCTCTCGGATTTTCGATTGGGCACATATTACCGGAGCAGACAGTACCGGCGCGCACCTACCCGCCACGCCGGTGCCTTTGGGGCTACAGGGTTGATCGACCCCTCTTTGGAAAGGTCTCGATCTCTACTTTTCAAGGAAACTGGAATCGGGTCGATCGGATGTAAGGAGGCGGAGCTACGTCTCCCGGAAGAGAGGCAACTTTAAAGCGCAAATGGCTATCAAATGGGGTGAAATAGGCCCACTTTGGGAGACCGCAGCTCCTCCAAATCAGGTCCGAGAAGCAGAATTCTGGTATATTTTGAAAGGGCGGATCTCTGGCTTTAAAACGCTTCTCTCGGATTTTCGATTGGGCACATATTACCGGAGCAGACAGTACCGGCGCGCACCTACCCGCCACGCCGGGGCCTTTGGGGCTACCGGGTTGATCGACCCCTCGTTGGAAAGGTCTCGATCTCTACTTTTTAAGGAAACTGGAATCGGGTCGATCGGATGTAAGGAGGCGGAGCTACGTCTCCCGGAAGAGAGGCAACTTTAAAGCGCAAATGGCTATCAAATGGGGTGAAATAGGCCCATTTTGGAAGGCCGCAGCTCCTCCAAATCAGGTCCGAGAAGCAGAATTCTGGTATATTTTGAAAGGGCGGATCTCTGGCTTTAAAACGCTTCTCTCGGATTTTCGATTGGGCACATATTACCGGAGCAGACAGTACCGGCGCGCACCTACCCGCCACGCCGGTGCCTTTGGGGCTACAGGGTTGATCGACCCCTCTTTGGAAAGGTCTCGATCTCTACTTTTCAAGGAAACTGGAATCGGGTCGATCGGATGTAAGGAGGCGGAGCTACGTCTCCCGGAAGAGAGGCAACTTTAAAGCGCAAATGGCTATCAAATGGGGTGAAATAGGCCCACTTTGGGAGACCGCAGCTCCTCCAAATCAGGTCCGAGAAGCAGAATTCTGGTATATTTTGAAAGGGCGGATCTCTGGCTTTAAAACGCTTCTCTCGGATTTTCGATTGGGCACATATTACCGGAGCAGACAGTACCGGCGCGCACCTACCCGCCACGCCGGGGCCTTTGGGGCTACCGGGTTGATCGACCCCTCGTTGGAAAGGTCTCGATCTCTACTTTTTAAGGAAACTGGAATCGGGTCGATCGGATGTAAGGAGGCGGAGCTACGTCTCCCGGAAGAGAGGCAACTTTAAAGCGCAAATGGCTATCAAATGGGGTGAAATAGGCCCACTTTGGGAGGCCGCAGCTCCTCCAAATCAGGTCCGAGAAGCAGAATTCTGGTATATTTTGAAAGGGCGGATCTCTGGCTTTAAAACGCTTCTCTCGGATTTTCGATTGGGCACATATTACCGGAGCAGACAGTACCGGCGCGCACCTACCCGCCATGCCGGGGCCTTTGGGGCTACAGGGTTGATCGACCCCTCGTTGGAAAGGTCTCGATCTCTACTTTTCAAGGAAACTGGAATCGGGTCGATCGGATGTAAGGAGGCGGAGCTACGTCTCCCGGAAGAGAGGCAACTTAAAAGCGCAAATGGCTATCAAATGGGGTGAAATAGGCCCAATTTGGGAGGCCGCAGCTCCTCCAAATCAGGTCCGAGAAGCAGAATTCTGGTATATTTTGAAAGGGTGGATCTCTGGCTTTAAAATGCTTCTCTCGGATTTTCGATTGGGCGCATATTACCGGGCAGACAGTAACGGCGCGCACCTACCCCGCCATGCCGGGGCCTTTGGGGCTACAAGATTGATCGACCCCTCGTTGGAAAGGTCTCGATCTCTACTTTTCAAGGAAACTGGAATCGGGTCGATCGGATGTAAGGAGGCGGAGCTACGTCTCCCGGAAGAGAGGCAACTTTAAAGCGCAAATGGCTATCAAATGGGGTGAAATAGGCCCACTTTGGGAGGCCGCAGCTCCTCCAAATCAGGTCCGAGAAGCACAATTCTGGTATATTTTGAAAGGGCGGATCTCTGGCTTTAAAACGCTTCTCTCGGATTTTCGATTGGGCGCATATTACCGGAGCAGACAGTACCAGCGCGCACCTACCCGCCACGCCGGGGCCTTTGGGGCTACAGGGTTGATCGACCCCTCGTTGGAAAGGTCTCGATCTCTACTTTTCAAGGAAACTGGAATCGGGTCGATCGGATGTAAGGAGGCGGAGCTACGTCTCCCGGAAGAGAGGCAACTTAAAAGCGCAAATGGCTATCAAATGGGGTGAAATAGGCCCACTTTGGGAGACCGCAGCTCCTCCAAATCAGGTCCGAGAAGCAGAATTCTGGTATATTTTGAAAGGGCGGATCTCTGGCTTTAAAACGCTTCTCTCGGATTTTCGATTGGGCGCATATTGCCGGAGCAGACAGTACCGGCGCGCACCTACCCGCCACGCCGGGGCCTTTGGGGCTACAGGGTTGATCGACCCCCTCGTTGGAAAGGTCTCGATCTCTACTTTTCAAGGAAACTGGAATCGGGTCAATCGGATGTAAGGAGGCGGAGCTACGTCTCCCGGAAGAGAGGCAACTTAAAAGCGCAAATGGCTATCAAATGGGGTGAAATAGGCCCATTTTGGAAGGCCGCAGCTCCTCCAAATCAGGTCCGAGAAGCACAATTCTGGTATATTTTGAAAGGGCGGATCTCTGGCTTTAAAACGCTTCTCTCGGATTTTCGATTGGGCACATATTACCGGAGCAGACAGTACCGGCGCGCACCTACCCGCCACGCCGGTGCCTTTGGGGCTACAGGGTTGATCGACCCCTTTTTGGAAAGGTCTCGATCTCTACTTTTCAAGGAAACTGGAATCGGGTCGATCGGATGTAAGGAGGCGGAGCTACGTCTCCCGGAAGAGAGGCAACTTTAAAGCGCAAATGGCTATCAAATGGGGTGAAATAGGCCCACTTTGGGAGACCGCAGCTCCTCCAAATCAGGTCCGAGAAGCAGAATTCTGGTATATTTTGAAAGGGCGGATCTCTGGCTTTAAAACGCTTCTCTCGGATTTTCGATTGGGCACATATTACCGGAGCAGACAGTACCCGGCGCGCACCTACCCGCCACGCCGGGGCCTTTGGGGCTACCGGGTTGATCGACCCCTCGTTGGAAAGGTCTCGATCTCTACTTTTTAAGAAAACTGGAATCGGGTCGATCGGATGTAAGGAGGCGGAGCTACGTCTCCCGGAAGAGAGGCAACTTTAAAGCGCAAATGGCTATCAAATGGGGTGAAATAGGCCCACTTTGGGAGGCCGCAGCTCCTCCAAATCAGGTCCGAGAAGCAGAATTCTGGTATATTTTGAAAGGGCAGATCTCTGGCTTTAAAACGCTTCTCTCGGATTTTCGATTGGGCACATATTACCGGAGCAGACAGTACCGGCGCGCACCTACCCGCCACGCCGGGGCCTTTGGGGCTACAGGGTTGATCGACCCCTCGTTGGAAAGGTCTCGATCTCTACTTTTCAAGGAAACTGGAATCGGGTCGATCGGATGTAAGGAGGCGGAGCTACGTCTCCCGGAAGAGAGGCAACTTTAAAGCGCAAATGGCTATCAAATGGGGTGAAATAGGCCCACTTTGGGAGGCCGCAGCTCCTCCAAATCAGGTCCGAGAAGCACAATTCTGTTATATTTTGAAAGGGTGGATCTCTGGCTTTAAAACGCTTCTCTCGGATTTTCGATTGGGCGCATATTACCGGAGCAGACAGTACCAGCGCGCACCTACCCGCCACGCCGGGGCCTTTGGGGCTACAGGGTTGATCGACCCCTCGTTGGAAAGGTCTCGATCTCTACTTTTCAAGGAAACTGGAATCGGGTCGATCGGATGTAAGGAGGCGGAGCTACGTCTCCCGGAAGAGAGGCAACTTAAAAGCGCAAATGGCTATCAAATGGGGTGAAATAGGCCCACTTTGGGAGACCGCAGCTCCTCCAAATCAGGTCCGAGAAGCACAAATCTGGTATATTTTGAAAGGGCGGATCTCTGCCTCTAAACGCTTCTCTCGGATTTTCGATTGGGCACATATTACCGGAGCAGACAGTACCGGCGCGCACCTACCCGCCACGCCGGGGCCTTTGGGGCTACCGGGTTGATCGACCCCTCGTTGGAAAGGTCTCGATCTCTACTTTTTAAGGAACCTGGAAGGTCGATCGGATGTAAGGAGGCGGAGCTACGTCTCCCGGAAGAGAGGCAACTTTAAAGCGCAAATGGCTATCAAATGGGGTGAAATAGGCCCACTTTGGGTGGCCGCAGCTCCTCCAAATCAGGTCCGAGAAGCAGAATTCTGGTATATTTTGAAAGGGCGGATCTCTGGCTCTAAAACGCTTCTCTCGGATTTTCGATTGGGCACATATTACCGGAGCAGACAGTACCGGCGCGCACCTACCCGCCACGCCGGGGCCTTTGGGGCTACCGGGTTGATCGACCCCTCGTTGGAAAGGTCTCGATCTCTACTTTTTCAGGAAACTGGAATCGGGTCGATCGGATGTAAGGAGGCGGAGCTACGTCTCCCGGATGAGAGGCAACTTTAAAGCGCAAATGGCTATCAAATGGGGTGAAATAGGCCCACTTTGGGAGGCCGCAGCTCCTCCAAATCAGGTCCGAGAAGCAGAATTCTGGTATATTTTGAAAGGGCGGATCTCTGGCTTTAAAACGCTTCTCTCGGATTTTCGATTGGGCACATATTACCGGAGCAGACAGTACCGGCGCGCACCTACCCGCCACGCCGGGGCCTTTGGGGCTACAGGGTTGATCGACCCCTCGTTGGAAAGGTCTCGATCTCTACTTTTCAAGGAAACTGGAATCGGGTCGATCGGATGTAAGGAGGCGGAGCTACGTCTCCCGGAAGAGAGGCAACTTAAAAGCGCAAATGGCTATCAAATGGGGTGAAATAGGCCCAATTTGGGAGGCCGCAGCTCCTCCAAATTAGGTCCGAGAAGCAGAATTCTGGTATATTTTGAAAGGGTGGATCTCTGGCTTTAAAATGCTTCTCTCGGATTTTCGATTGGGCGCATATTACCGGGCAGACAGTACCGGCGCGCACCTACCCGCCATGCCGGGGCCTTTGGGGCTACAAGATTGATCGACCCCTCGTTGGAAAGGTCTCGATCTCTACTTTTCAAGGAAACTGGAATCGGGTCGATCGGATGTAAGGAGGCGGAGCTACGTCTCCCGGAAGAGAGGCAACTTTAAAGCGCAAATGGCTATCAAATGGGGTGAAATAGGCCCACTTTGGGAGGCCACAGCTCCTCCAAATCAGGTCCGAGAAGCACAATTCTGTTATATTTTGAAAGGGTGGATCTCTGGCTTTAAAACGCTTCTCTCGGATTTTCGATTGGGCGCATATTACCGGAGCAGACAGTACCAGCGCGCACCTACCCGCCACGCCGGGGCCTTTGGGGCTACAGGGTTGATCGACCCCTCGTTGGAAAGGTCTCGATCTCTACTTTTCAAGGAAACTGGAATCGGGTCGATCGGATGTAAGGAGGCGGAGCTACGTCTCCCGGAAGAGAGGCAACTTAAAAGCGCAAATGGCTATCAAATGGGGTGAAATAGGCCCACTTTGGGAGACCGCAGCTCCTCCAAATCAGGTCCGAGAAGCACAAATCTGGTATATTTTGAAAGGGCGGATCTCTGCCTCTAAAACGCTTCTCTCGGATTTTCGATTGGGCACATATTACCGGAGCAGACAGTACCGGCGCGCACCTACCCGCCACGCCGGGGCCTTTGGGGCTACCGGGTTGATCGACCCCTCGTTGGAAAGGTCTCGATCTCTACTTTTTCAGGAAACTGGAATCGGGTCGATCGGATGTAAGGAGGCGGAGCTACGTCTCCCGGATGAGAGGCAACTTTAAAGCGCAAATGGCTATCAAATGGGGTGAAATAGGCCCACTTTGGGAGGCCGCAGCTCCTCCAAATCAGGTCCGAGAAGCAGAATTCTGGTATATTTTGAAAGGGCGGATCTCTGGCTTTAAAACGCTTCTCTCGGATTTTCGATTGGGCACATATTACCGGAGCAGACAGTACCGGCGCGCACCTACCCGCCACGCCGGGGCCTTTGGGGCTACAGGGTTGATCGACCCCTCGTTGGAAAGGTCTCGATCTCTACTTTTCAAGGAAACTGGAATCGGGTCGATCGGATGTAAGGAGGCGGAGCTACGTCTCCCGGAAGAGAGGCAACTTAAAAGCGCAAATGGCTATCAAATGGGGTGAAATAGGCCCAATTTGGGAGGCCGCAGCTCCTCCAAATCAGGTCCGAGAAGCAGAATTCTGGTATATTTTGAAAGGGTGGATCTCTGGCTTTAAAATGCTTCTCTCGGATTTTCGATTGGGCGCATATTACCGGGCAGACAGTACCGGCGCGCACCTACCCGCCATGCCGGGGCCTTTGGGGCTACAAGATTGATCGACCCCTCGTTGGAAAGGTCTCGATCTCTACTTTTCAAGGAAACTGGAATCGGGTCGATCGGATGTAAGGAGGCGGAGCTACGTCTCCCGGAAGAGAGGCAACTTTAAAGCGCAAATGGCTATCAAATGGGGTGAAATAGGCCCACTTTGGGAGGCCGCAGCTCCTCCAAATCAGGTCCGAGAAGCACAATTCTGGTATATTTTGAAAGGGCGGATCTCTGGCTTTAAAACGCTTCTCTCGGATTTTCGATTGGGCGCATATTACCGGAGCAGACAGTACCAGCGCGCACCTACCCGCCACGCCGGGGCCTTTGGGGCTACAGGGTTGATCGACCCCTCGTTGGAAAGGTCTCGATCTCTACTTTTCAAGGAAACTGGAATCGGGTCGATCGGATGTAAGGAGGCGGAGCTACGTCTCCCGGAAGAGAGGCAACTTAAAAGCGCAAATGGCTATCAAATGGGGTGAAATAGGCCCACTTTGGGAGACCGCAGCTCCTCCAAATCAGGTCCGAGAAGCAGAATTCTGGTATATTTTGAAAGGGCGGATCTCTGGCTTTAAAACGCTTCTCTCGGATTTTCGATTGGGCGCATATTACCGGAGCAGACAGTACCGGCGCGCACCTACCCGCCACGCCGGGGCCTTTGGGGCTACAGGGTTGATCGACCCCTCGTTGGAAAGGTCTCGATCTCTACTTTTCAAGGAAACTGGAATCGGGTCGATCGGATGTAAGGAGGCGGAGCTACGTCTCCCGGAAGAGAGGCAACTTAAAAGCGCAAATGGCTATCAAATGGGGTGAAATAGGCCCACTTTGGGAGACCGCAGCTCCTCCAAATCAGGTCCGAGAAGCAGAATTCTGGTATATTTTGAAAGGGCGGATCTCTGGCTTTAAAACGCTTCTCTCGGATTTTCGATTGGGCGCATATTACCGGAGCAGACAGTACCGGCGCGCACCTACCCGCCACGCCGGGGCCTTTGGGGCTACAGGGTTGATCGACCCCTCGTTGGAAAGGTCTCGATCTCTACTTTTCAAGGAAACTGGAATCGGGTCAATCGGATGTAAGGAGGCGGAGCTACGTCTCCCGGAAGAGAGGCAACTTAAAAGCGCAAATGGCTATCAAATGGGGTGAAATAGGCCCATTTTGGAAGGCCGCAGCTCCTCCAAATCAGGTCCGAGAAGCAGAATTCTGGTATATTTTGAAAGGGCGGATCTCTGGCTTTAAAACGCTTCTCTCGGATTTTCGATTGGGCACATATTACCGGAGCAGACAGTACCGGCGCGCACCTACCCGCCACGCCGGTGCCTTTGGGGCTACAGGGTTGATCGACCCCTCTTTGGAAAGGACTCGATCTCTACTTTTCAAGGAAACTGGAATCGGGTCGATCGGATGTAAGGAGGCGGAGCTACGTCTCCCGGAAGAGAGGCAACTTTAAAGCGCAAATGGCTATCAAATGGGGTGAAATAGGCCCACTTTGGGAGACCGCAGCTCCTCCAAATCAGGTCCGAGAAGCAGAATTCTGGTATATTTTGAAAGGGCGGATCTCTGGCTTTAAAACGCTTCTCTCGGATTTTCGATTGGGCACATATTACCGGAGCAGACAGTACCGGCGCGCACCTACCCACCACGCCCGGGGCCTTTGGGGCTACCGGGTTGATCGACCCCTCGTTGGAAAGGTCTCGATCTCTACTTTTTAAGGAACTGGAATCGGGTCGATCGGATGTAAGGAGGCGGAGCTACGTCTCCCGGAAGAGAGGCAACTTTAAAGCGCAAATGGCTATCAAATGGGGTGAAATAGGCCCACTTTGGGAGGCCGCAGCTCCTCCAAATCAGGTCCGAGAAGCAGAATTCTGGTATATTTTGAAAGGGCGGATCTCTGGCTTTAAAACGCTTCTCTCGGATCTTTCGATTGGGCACATATTAACGGAGCAGACAGTACCGGCGCGCACCTACCCGCCACGCCGGGGCCTTTGGGGCTACAGGGTTGATCGACCCCTCGTTGGAAAGGTCTCGATCTTCTACTTTTCAAGGAAACTGGAATCGGGTCGATCGGATGTAAGGAGGCGGAGCTACGTCTCCCGGAAGAGAGGCAACTTAAAAGCGCAAATGGCTATCAAATGGGAAAATAGGCCCAATTTGGGAGGCCGCAGCTCCTCCAAATCAGGTCCGAGAAGCAGAATTCTGGTATATTTTGAAAGGGTGGATCTCTGGCTTTAAAATGCTTCTCTCGGATTTTCGATTGGGCGCATATTACCGGGCAGACAGTACCGGCGCGCACCTACCCGCCATGCCGGGGCCTTTGGGGCTACAGGGTTGATCGACCCCTCTTTGGAAAGGACTCGATCTCTACTTTTCAAGGAAACTGGAATCGGGTCGATCGGATGTAAGGAGGCGGAGCTACGTCTCCCGGAAGAGAGGCAACTTTAAAGCGCAAATGGCTATCAAATGGGGTGAAATAGGCCCACTTTGGGAGACCGCAGCTCCTCCAAATCAGGTCCGAGAAGCAGAATTCTGGTATATTTTGAAAGGGCGGATCTCTGGCTTTAAAACGCTTCTCTCGGATTTTCGATTGGGCACATATTACCGGAGCAGACAGTACCGGCGCGCACCTACCCGCCACGCCGGGGCCTTTGGGGCTACCGGGTTGATCGACCTCTCGTTGGAAAGGTCTCGATCTCTACTTTTCAAGGAAACTGGAATCGGGTCGATCGGATGTAAGGAGGCGGAGCTACGTCTCCCGGAAGAGAGGCAACTTAAAAGCGCAAATGGCTATCAAATGGGGTGAAATAGGCCCAATTTGGGAGGCCGCAGCTCCTCCAAATCAGGTCCGAGAAGCAGAATTCTGGTATATTTTGAAAGGGTGGATCTCTGGCTTTAAAATGCTTCTCTCGGATTTTCGATTGGGCGCATATTACCGGGCAGACAGTACCGGCGCGCACCTACCCGCCATGCCGGGGCCTTTGGGGCTACAAGATTGATCGACCCCTCGTTGGAAAGGTCTCGATCTCTACTTTTCAAGGAAACTGGAATCGGGTCGATCGGATGTAAGGAGGCGGAGCTACGTCTCCCGGAAGAGAGGCAACTTTAAAGCGCAAATGGCTATCAAATGGGGTGAAATAGGCCCACTTTGGGAGGCCGCAGCTCCTCCAAATCAGGTCCGAGAAGCACAATTCTGGTTATATTTTGAAAGGGCGGATCTCTGGCTTTAAAACGCTTCTCTCGGATTTTCGATTGGGCACATATTAACGGAGCAGACAGTACCGGCGCGCACCTACCCGCCACGCCGGGGCCTTTGGGGCTACAGGGTTGATCGACCCCTCGTTGGAAAGGTCTCGATCTCTACTTTTCAAGGAAACTGGAATCGGGTCGATCGGATGTAAGGAGGCGGAGCTACGTCTCCCGGAAGAGAGGCAACTTAAAAGCGCAAATGGCTATCAAATGGGGTGAAATAGGCCCAATTTGGGAGGCCGCAGCTCCTCCAAATCAGGTCCGAGAAGCAGAATTCTGGTATATTTTGAAAGGGTGGATCTCTGGCTTTAAAATGCTTCTCTCGGATTTTCGATTGGGCGCATATTACCGGGCAGACAGTACCGGCGCGCACCTACCCGCCATGCCGGGGCCTTTGGGGCTACAGGGTTGATCGACCCCTCTTTGGAAAGGACTCGATCTCTACTTTTCAAGGAAACTGGAATCGGGTCGATCGGATGTAAGGAGGCGGAGCTACGTCTCCCGGAAGAGAGGCAACTTTAAAGCGCAAATGGCTATCAAATGGGGTGAAATAGGCCCACTTTGGGAGACCGCAGCTCCTCCAAATCAGGTCCGAGAAGCAGAATTCTGGTATATTTTGAAAGGGCGGATCTCTGGCTTTAAAACGCTTCTCTCGGATTTTCGATTGGGCACATATTACCGGAGCAGACAGTACCGGCGCGCACCTACCCGCCACGCCGGGGCCTTTGGGGCTACCGGGTTGATCGACCTCTCGTTGGAAAGGTCTCGATCTCTACTTTTCAAGGAAACTGGAATCGGGTCGATCGGATGTAAGGAGGCGGAGCTACGTCTCCCGGAAGAGAGGCAACTTAAAAGCGCAAATGGCTATCAAATGGGGTGAAATAGGCCCAATTTGGGAGGCCGCAGCTCCTCCAAATCAGGTCCGAGAAGCAGAATTCTGGTATATTTTGAAAGGGCGGATCTCTGGCTTTAAAACGCTTCTCTCGGATTTTCGATTGGGCGCATATTACCGGAGCAGACAGTACCAGCGCGCACCTACCCGCCACGCCGGGGCCTTTGGGGCTACAGGGTTGATCGACCCCTCGTTGGAAAGGTCTCGATCTCTACTTTTCAAGGAAACTGGAATCGGGTCGATCGGATGTAAGGAGGCGGAGCTACGTCTCCCGGAAGAGAGGCAACTTTAAAGCGCAAATGGCTATCAAATGGGGTGAAATAGGCCCACTTTGGGTGGCCGCAGCTCCTCCAAATCAGGTCCGAGAAGCAGAATTCTGGTATATTTTGAAAGGGCGGATCTCTGGCTTTAAAACGCTTCTCTCGGATTTTCGATTGGGCGCATATTACCGGAGCAGACAGTACCGGCGCGCACCTACCCGCCACGCCGGGGCCTTTGGGGCTACAGGGTTGATCGACCCCTCGTTGGAAAGGTCTCGATCTCTACTTTTCAAGGAAACTGGAATCGGGTCGATCGGATGTAAGGAGGCGGAGCTACGTCTCCCGGAAGAGAGGCAACTTAAAAGCGCAAATGGCTATCAAATGGGGTGAAATAGGCCCACTTTGGGAGGCCGCAGCTCCTCCAAATCAGGTCCGAGAAGCAGAATTCTGGTATATTTTGAAAGGGCGGATCTCTGGCTTTAAAACGCTTCTCTCGGATTTTCGATTGGGCACATATTACCGGAGCAGACAGTACCGGCGCGCACCTACCCGCCACGCCGGGGCCTTTGGGGCTACAGGGTTGATCGACCCCTCGTTGGAAAGGACTCGATCTCTACTTTTCAAGGAAACTGGAATCGGGTCGATCGGATGTAAGGAGGCGGAGCTACGTCTCCCGGAAGAGAGGCAACTTAAAAGCGCAAATGGCTATCAAATGGGGTGAAATAGGCCCAATTTGGGAGGCCGCAGCTCCTCCAAATCAGGTCCGAGAAGCAGAATTCTGGTATATTTTGAAAGGGTGGATCTCTGGCTTTAAAATGCTTCTCTCGGATTTTCGATTGGGTGCATATTACCGGAGCAGACAGTACCGGCGCGCACCTACCCGCCATGCCGGGGCCTTTGGGGCTACAAGATTGATCGACCCCTCGTTGGAAAGTTTTCGATCTCTACTTTTCAAGGAAACTGGAATCGGGTCGATCGGATGTAAGGAGGCGGAGCTACGTCTCCCGGAAGAGAGGCAACTTAAAAGCGCAAATGGCTATCAAATGGGGTGAAATAGGCCCACTTTGGGAGACCGCAGCTCCTCCAAATCAGGTCCGAGAAGCACAAATCTGGTATATTTTGAAAGGGCGGATCTCTGCCTCTAAAACGCTTCTCTCGGATTTTCGATTGGGCACATATTACCGGAGCAGACAGTACCGGCGCGCACCTACCCGCCACGCCGGGGCCTTTGGGGCTACTGGGTTGATCGACCCCTCGTTGGAAAGGTCTCGATCTCTACTTTTTAAGGAAACTGGAATCGGGTCGATCGGATGTAAGGAGGCGGAGCTACGTCTCCCGGAAGAGAGGCAACTTTAAAGCGCAAATGGCTATCAAATGGGGTGAAATAGGCCCACTTTGGGTGGCCGCAGCTCCTCCAAATCAGGTCCGAGAAGCAGAATTCTGGTATATTTTGAAAGGGCGGATCTCTGGCTCTAAAACGCTTCTCTCGGATTTTCGATTGGGCACATATTACCGGAGCAGACAGTACCGGCGCGCACCTACCCGCCACGCCGGGGCCTTTGGGGCTACCGGGTTGATCGACCCCTCGTTGGAAAGGTCTCGATCTCTACTTTTTCAAGAAACTGGAATCGGGTCGATCGGATGTAAGGAGGCGGAGCTACGTCTCCCGGAAGAGAGGCAACTTTAAAGCGCAAATGGCTATCAAATGGGGTGAAATAGGCCCACTTTGGGAGACCGCAGCTCCTCCAAATCAGGTCCGAGAAGCAGAATTCTGGTATATTTTGAAAGGGCGGATCTCTGGCTTTAAAACGCTTCTCTCGGATTTTCGATTGGGCACATATTACCGGAGCAGACAGTACCGGCGCGCACCTACCCGCCACGCCGGGGCCTTTGGGGCTACCGGGTTGATCGACCCCTCGTTGGAAAGGTCTCGATCTCTACTTTTTAAGGAAACTGGAATCGGGTCGATCGGATGTAAGGAGGCGGAGCTACGTCTCCCGGAAGAGAGGCAACTTTAAAGCGCAAATGGCTATCAAATGGGGTGAAATAGGCCCACTTTGGGAGGCCGCAGCTCCTCCAAATCAGGTCCGAGAAGCAGAATTCTGGTATATTTTGAAAGGGCGGATCTCTGCCTCTAAAACGCTTCTCTCGGATTTTCGATTGGGCACATATTACCGGAGCAGACAGTACCGGCGCGCACCTACCCGCCACGCCGGGGCCTTTGGGGCTACTGGGTTGATCGACCCCTCGTTGGAAAGGTCTCGATCTCTACTTTTTAAGGAAACTGGAATCGGGTCGATCGGATGTAAGGAGGCGGAGCTACGTCTCCCGGAAGAGAGGCAACTTTAAAGCGCAAATGGCTATCAAATGGGGTGAAATAGGCCCACTTTGGGTGGCCGCAGCTCCTCCAAATCAGGTCCGAGAAGCAGAATTCTGGTATATTTTGAAAGGGCGGATCTCTGGCTCTAAAACGCTTCTCTCGGATTTTCGATTGGGCACATATTACCGGAGCAGACAGTACCGGCGCGCACCTACCCGCCACGCCGGGGCCTTTGGGGCTACCGGGTTGATCGACCCCTCGTTGGAAAGGTCTCGATCTCTACTTTTTCAAGAAACTGGAATCGGGTCGATCGGATGTAAGGAGGCGGAGCTACGTCTCCCGGAAGAGAGGCAACTTTAAAGCGCAAATGGCTATCAAATGGGGTGAAATAGGCCCACTTTGGGAGACCGCAGCTCCTCCAAATCAGGTCCGAGAAGCAGAATTCTGGTATATTTTGAAAGGGCGGATCTCTGGCTTTAAAACGCTTCTCTCGGATTTTCGATTGGGCACATATTACCGGAGCAGACAGTACCGGCGCGCACCTACCCGCCACGCCGGGGCCTTTGGGGCTACCGGGTTGATCGACCCCTCGTTGGAAAGGTCTCGATCTCTACTTTTTAAGGAAACTGGAATCGGGTCGATCGGATGTAAGGAGGCGGAGCTACGTCTCCCGGAAGAGAGGCAACTTTAAAGCGCAAATGGCTATCAAATGGGGTGAAATAGGCCCACTTTGGGAGGCCGCAGCTCCTCCAAATCAGGTCCGAGAAGCAGAATTCTGGTATATTTTGAAAGGGCGGATCTCTGGCTTTAAAACGCTTCTCTCGGATTTTCGATTGGGCACATATTACCGGAGCAGACAGTACCGGCGCGCACCTACCCGCCACGCCGGGGCCTTTGGGGCTACAGGGTTGATCGACCCCTCGTTGGAAAGGTCTCGATCTCTACTTTTCAAGGAAACTGGAATCGGGTCGATCGGATGTAAGGAGGCGGAGCTACGTCTCCCGGAAGAGAGGCAACTTAAAAGCGCAAATGGCTATCAAATGGGGTGAAATAGGCCCACTTTGGGAGACCGCAGCTCCTCCAAATCAGGTCCGAGAAGCACAAATCTGGTATATTTTGAAAGGGCGGATGTCTGCCTCTAAAACGCTTCTCTCGGATTTTCGATTGGGCACATATTACCGGAGCAGACAGTACCGGCGCGCACCTACCCGCCACGCCGGGGCCTTTGGGGCTACCGGGTTGATCGACCCCTCGTTGGAAAGGTCTCGATCTCTACTTTTTAAGGAAACTGGAATCGGGTCGATCGGATGTAAGGAGGCGGAGCTACGTCTCCCGGAAGAGAGGCAACTTTAAAGCGCAAATGGCTATCAAATGGGGTGAAATAGGCCCACTTTGGGTGGCCGCAGCTTCTCCAAATCAGGTCCGAGAAGCAGAATTCTGGTATATTTTGAAAGGGCGGATCTCTGGCTCTAAAACGCTTCTCTCGGATTTTCGATTGGGCACATATTACCGGAGCAGACAGTACCGGCGCGCACCTACCCGCCACGCCGGGGCCTTTGGGGCTACCGGGTTGATCTACCCCTCGTTGGAAAGGTCTCGATCTCTACTTTTTCAGGAAACTGGAATCGGGTCGATCGGATGTAAGGAGGCGGAGCTACGTCTCCCGGAAGAGAGGCAACTTTAAAGCGCAAATGGCTATCAAATGGGGTGAAATAGGCCCACTTTGGGTGGCCGCAGCTCCTCCAAATCAGGTCCGAGAAGCAGAATTCTGGTATATTTTGAAAGGGCGGATCTCTGGCTTTAAAACGCTTCTCTCGGATTTTCGATTGGGCGCATATTACCGGAGCAGACAGTACCGGCGCGCACCTACCCGCCACGCCGGGGCCTTTGGGGCTACAGGGTTGATCGACCCCTCGTTGGAAAGGTCTCGATCTCTACTTTTCAAGGAAACTGGAATCGGGTCGATCGGATGTAAGGAGGCGGAGCTACGTCTCCCGGAAGTGAGGCAACTTAAAAGCGCAAATGGCTATCAAATGGGGTGAAATAGGCCCACTTTGGGAGGCCGCAGCTCCTCCAAATCAGGTCCGAGAAGCAGAATTCTGGTATATTTTGAAAGGGCGGATCTCTGGCTTTAAAACGCTTCTCTCGGATTTTCGATTGGGCACATATTACCGGAGCAGACAGTACCGGCGCGCACCTACCCGCCACGCCGGGGCCTTTGGGGCTACAGGGTTGATCGACCCCTCGTTGGAAAGGACTCGATCTCTACTTTTCAAGGAAACTGGAATCGGGTCGATCGGATGTAAGGAGGCGGAGCTACGTCTCCCGGAAGAGAGGCAACTTAAAAGCGCAAATGGCTATCAAATGGGGTGAAATAGGCCCAATTTGGGAGGCCGCAGCTCCTCCAAATCAGGTCCGAGAAGCAGAATTCTGGTATATTTTGAAAGGGTGGATCTCTGGCTTTAAAATGCTTCTCTCGGATTTTCGATTGGGTGCATATTACCGGAGCAGACAGTACCGGCGCGCACCTACCCGCCATGCCGGGGCCTTTGGGGCTACAAGATTGATCGACCCCTCGTTGGAAAGTTTTCGATCTCTACTTTTCAAGGAAACTGGAATCGGGTCGATCGGATGTAAGGAGGCGGAGCTACGTCTCCCGGAAGAGAGGCAACTTTAAAGCGCAAATGGCTATCAAATGGGGTGAAATAGGCCCAATTTGGGAGGCCGCAGCTCCTCCAAATCAGGTCCGAGAAGCACAATTCTGGTATATTTTGAAAGGGCGCATCACTGGCTTTAAAAAGCTTCTCTCGGATTTTCGATTGGGCGCATATTACCGGAGCAGACAGTACCAGCGCGCACCTACCCGCCACGCCGGGGCCTTTGGGGCTACAGGGTTGATCGACCCCTCGTTGGAAAGGTCTCGATCTCTACTTTTCAAGGAAAGTGGAATCGGGTCGATCGGATGTAAGGAGGCGGAGCTACGTCTCCCGGAAGAGAGGCAACTTAAAAGCACAAATGGCTATCAAATGGGGTGAAATAGGCCCACTTTGGGAGACCGCAGCTCCTCCAAATCAGGTCCGAGAAGCACAATTCTGGTATATTTTGAAAGGGCGGATCTCTGGCTTTAAAACGCTTCTCTCGGATTTTCGATTGGGCACATATTACCGGAGCAGACAGTACCGGCGCGCACCTACCCGCCACGCCGGGGCCTTTGGGGCTACAGGGTTGATCGACCCCTCGTTGGAAAGGTCTCGATCTCTACTTTTCAAGGAAACTGGAATCGGGTCGATCGGATGTAAGGAGGCGGAGCTACGTCTCCCGGAAGAGAGGCAACTTAAAAGCGCAAATGGCTATCAAATGGGGTGAAATAGGCCCACTTTGGGAGGCCGCAGCTCCTCCAAATCAGGTCCGAGAAGCACAATTCTGGTATATTTTGAAAGGGCGGATCTCTGACTTTAAAACGCTTCTCTCGGATTTTCGATTGGGCACATATTACCGGAGCAGACAGTACCGGCGCGCACCTACCCGCCACGCCGGGGCCTTTGGGGCTACAGGGTTGATCGACCCCTCTTTGGAAAGGTCTCGATCTCTACTTTTCAAGGAAACTGGAATCGGGTCGATCGGATGTAAGGAGGCGGAGCTACGTCTCCCGGAAGAGAGGCAACTTTAAAGCGCAAATGGCTATCAAATGGGGTGAAATAGGCCCACTTTGGGAGACCGCAGCTCCTCCAAATCAGGTCCGAGAAGCAGAATGAATTCTGGTATATTTTGAAAGGGCGGATCTCTGGCTTTAAAACGCTTCTCTCGGATTTTCGATTGGGCACATATTACCGGAGCAGACAGTACCGGCGCGCACCTACCCGCCACGCCGGGGCCTTTGGGGCTACCGGGTTGATCAACCCCTCGTTGGAAAGGTCTCGATCTCTACTTTTCAAGGAAACTGGAATCGGGTCGATCGGATGTAAGGAGGCGGAGCTACGTCTCCCGGAAGAGAGGCAACTTAAAAGCGCAAATGGCTATCAAATGGGGTGAAATAGGCCCAATTTGGGAGGCCGCAGCTCCTCCAAATCAGGTCCGAGAAGCACAATTCTGGTATATTTTGAAAGGGCGGATCTCTGGCTTTAAAACGCTTCTCTCGGATTTTCGATTGGGCGCATATTACCGGAGCAGACAGTACCAGCGCGCACCTACCCGCCACGCCGGGGCCTTTGGGGCTACAGGGTTGATCGACCCCTCGTTGGAAAGGTCTCGATCTCTACTTTTCAAGGAAACTGGAATCGGGTCGATCGGATGTAAGGAGGCGGAGCTACGTCTCCCGGAAGAGAGGCAACTTTAAAGCGCAAATGGCTATCAAATGGGGTGAAATAGGCCCACTTTGGGAGGCCGCAGCTCCTCCAAATCAGGTCCGAGAAGCAGAATTCTGGTATATTTTGAAAGGGCGGATCTCTGGCTTTAAAACGCTTCTCTCGGATTTTCGATTGGGCGCATATTACCGGAGCAGACAGTACCGGCGCGCACCTACCCGCCACGCTGGGCCCTTTGGGGCTACAGGGTTGATCGACCCCTCGTTGGAAAGGTCTCGATCTCTACTTTTCAAGGAAACTGGAATCGGGTCGATCGGATGTAAGGAGGCGGAGCTACGTCTCCCGGAAGAGAGGCAACTTAAAAGCGCAAATGGCTATCAAATGGGGTGAAATAGGCCCAATTTGGGAGGCCGCAGCTCCTCCAAATCAGGTCCGAGAAGCACAATTCTGGTATATTTTGAAAGGGCGGATCTCTGGCTTTAAAACGCTTCTCTCGGATTTTCGATTGGGCGCATATTACCGGAGCAGACAGTACCAGCGCGCACCTACCCGCCACGCCGGGGCCTTTGGGGCTACAGGGTTGATCGACCCCTCGTTGGAAAGGTCTCGATCTCTACTTTTCAAGGAAACTGGAATCGGGTCGATCGGATGTAAGGAGGCGGAGCTACGTCTCCCGGAAGAGAGGCAACTTAAAAGCGCAAATGGCTATCAAATGGGGTGAAATAGGCCCAATTTGGGAGGCCGCAGCTCCTCCAAATCAGGTCCGAGAAGCAGAATTCTGGTATATTTTGAAAGGGTGGATCTCTGGCTTTAAAATGCTTCTCTCGGATTTTCGATTGGGCGCATATTACCGGAGCAGACAGTACCGGCGCGCACCTACCCGCCATGCCGGGGCCTTTGGGGCTACAAGATTGATCGACCCCTCGTTGGAAAGGTCTCGATCTCTACTTTTCAAGGAAACTGGAATCGGGTCGATCGGATGTAAGGAGGCGGAGCTACGTCTCCCGGAAGAGAGGCAACTTTAAAGCGCAAATGGCTATCAAATGGGGTGAAATAGGCCCACTTTGGGAGGCCGCAGCTCCTCCAAATCAGGTCCGAGAAGCACAATTCTGGTATATTTTGAAAGGGCGCATCTCTGGCTTTAAAAAGCTTCTCTCGGATTTTCGATTGGGCGCATATTACCGGAGCAGACAGTACCAGCGCGCACCTACCCGCCACGCCGGGGCCTTTGGGGCTACAGGGTTGATCGACCCCTCGTTGGAAAGGTCTCGATCTCTACTTTTCAAGGAAACTGGAATCGGGTCGATCGAATGTAAGGAGGCGGAGCTACGTCTCCCGGAAGAGAGGCAACTTTAAAGCGCAAATGGCTATCAAATGGGGTGAAATAGGCCCACTTTGGGAGGCCGCAGCTCCTCCAAATCAGGTCCGAGAAGCACAATTCTGGTATATTTTGAAAGGGCGGATCTCTGGCTTTAAAACGCTTCTCTCGGATTTTCGATTGGGCACATATTACCGGAGCAGACAGTACCGGCGCGCACCTACCCGCCACGCCGGGGCCTTTGGGGCTACAGGGTTGATCGACCCCTCGTTGGAAAGGTCTCGATCTCTACTTTTCAAGGAAACTGGAATCGGGTCGATCGGATGTAAGGAGGCGGAGCTACGTCTCCCGGAAGAGAGGCAACTTAAAAGCGCAAATGGCTATCAAATGGGGTGAAATAGGCCCACTTTGGGAGACCGCAGCTCCTCCAAATCAGGTCCGAGAAGCAGAATTCTGGTATATTTTGAAAGGGCGGATCTCTGGCTTTAAAACGCTTCTCTCGGATTTTCGATTGGGCGCATATTACCGGAGCAGACAGTACCGGCGCGCACCTACCCGCCATGCCGGGGCCTTTGGGGCTACAGGGTTGATCGACCCCTCGTTGGAAAGGTCTCGATCTCTACTTTTCAAGGTAACTGGAATCGGGTCGATCGGATGTAAGGAGGCGGAGCAACGTCTCCCGGAAGAGAGGCAACTTAAAAGCGCAAATGGCTATCAAATGGGGTGAAATAGGCCCACTTTGGGAGGCCGCAGCTCCTCCAAATCAGGTCCGAGAAGCACAATTCTGGTATATTTTGAAAGGGCGGATCTCTGGCTTTAAAACGCTTCTCTCGGATTTTCGATTGGGCACATATTACCGGAGCAGACAGTACCAGCGCGCACCTACCCGCCACGCCGGGGCCTTTGGGGCTACAGGGTTGATCGACCCCTCGTTGGAAAGGTCTCGATCTCTACTTTTCAAGGAAACTGGAATCGGGTCGATCGGATGTAAGGAGGCGGAGCTACGTCTCCCGGAAGAGAGGCAACTTTAAAGCGCAAATGGCTATCAAATGGGGTCAAATAGGCCCAATTTTGGAGGCCGCAGCTTCTCCAAATCAGGTCCGAGAAGCAGAATTCTGGTATATTTTGAAAGGGTGGATCTCTGGCTTTAAAAAGCTTCTCTCGGATTTTCGATTGGGCGCATATTACCGGAGCAGACAGTACCAGCGCGCACCTACCCACCACGCCGGGGCCTTTGGGGCTACAGGATTGATCGACCCCTCGTTGGAAAGGTCTCGATCTCTACTTTTCAAGGAAACTGGAATCGGGTCGATCGGATGTAAGGAGGCGGAGCTACGTCTCCCGGAAGAGAGGCAACTTAAAAGCGCAAATGGCTATCAAATGGGGTGAAATAGGCCCACTTTGGGAGGCCGCAGCTCCTCCAAATCAGGTCCGAGAAGCACAATTCTGGTATATTTTGAAAGGGCGGATCTCTGGCTTTAAAACGCTTCTCTCGGATTTTCGATTGGGCACATATTACCGGAGCAGACAGTACCGGCGCGCACCTACCCGCCACGCCGGGGCCTTTGGGGCTACAGGGTTGATCGACCCCTCGTTGGAAAGGTCTCGATCTCTACTTTTCAAGGAAACTGGAATCGGGTCGATCGGATGTAAGGAGGCGGAGCTACATCTCCCGGAAGAGAGGCAACTTAAAAGCGCAAATGGCTATCAAATGGGGTGAAATAGGCCCACTTTGGGAGGCCGCAGCTCCTCCAAATCAGGTCCGAGAAGCACAATTCTGGTATATTTTGAAAGGGCGGATCTCTGGCTTTAAAACGGTTCTCTCGGATTTTCGATTGGGCGCATATTACCGGAGCAGACAGTACCAGCGCGCACCTACCCGCCACGCCGGGGCCTTTGGGGCTACAGGGTTGATCGACCCCTCGTTGGAAAGGTCTCGATCTCTACTTTTCAAGGAAACTGGAATCGGGTCGATCGGATGTAAGGAGGCGGGGCTACGTCTCCCGGAAGAGAGGCAACTTTAAAGCGCAAATGGCTATCAAATGGGGTGAAATAGGCCCACTTTGGGAGGCCGCAGCTCCTCCAAATCAGGTCCGAGAAGCAGAATTCTGGTATATTTTGAAAGGGCAGATCTCTGGCTTTAAAACGCTTCTCTCGGATTTTCGATTGGGCACATATTACCGGAGCAGACAGTACCGGCGCGCACCTACCCGCCACGCCGGGGCCTTTGGGGCTACAGGGTTGATTGACCCCTCGTTGGAAAGGTCTCGATCTCTACTTTTTCAGGAAACTGGAATCGGGTCGATCGGATGTAAGGAGGCGGAGCTACGTCTCCCGGAAGAGAGGCAACTTTAAAGCGCAAATGGCTATCAAATGGGGTGAAATAGGCCCACTTTGGGTGGCCGCAGCTCCTCCAAATCAGGTCCGAGAAGCAGAATTCTGGTATATTTTGAAAGGGCGGATCTCTGGCTTTAAAACGCTTCTCTCGGATTTTCGATTGGGCGCATATTACCGGAGCAGACAGTACCGGCGCGCACCTACCCGCCACGCCGGGGCCTTTGGGGCTACAGGGTTGATCGACCCCTCGTTGGAAAGGTCTCGATCTCTACTTTTCAAGGAAACTGGAATCGGGTCGATCGGATGTAAGGAGGCGGAGCTACGTCTCCCGGAAGAGAGGCAACTTAAAAGCGCAAATGGCTATCAAATGGGGTGAAATAGGCCCACTTTGGGAGGCCGCAGCTCCTCCAAATCAGGTCCGAGAAGCAGAATTCTGGTATATTTTGAAAGGGCGGATCTCTGGCTTTAAAACGCTTCTCTCGGATTTTCGATTGGGCACATATTACCGGAGCAGACAGTACCGGCGCGCACCTACCCGCCACGCCGGGGCCTTTGGGGCTACAGGGTTGATCGACCCCTCGTTGGAAAGGACTCGATCTCTACTTTTCAAGGAAACTGGAATCGGGTCGATCGGATGTAAGGAGGCGGAGCTACGTCTCCCGGAAGAGAGGCAACTTAAAAGCGCAAATGGCTATCAAATGGGGTGAAATAGGCCCAATTTGGGAGGCCGCAGCTCCTCCAAATCAGGTCCGAGAAGCAGAATTCTGGTATATTTTGAAAGGGTGGATCTCTGGCTTTAAAATGCTTCTCTCGGATTTTCGATTGGGTGCATATTACCGGAGCAGACAGTACCGGCGCGCACCTACCCGCCATGCCGGGGCCTTTGGGGCTACAAGATTGATCGACCCCTCGTTGGAAAGTTTTCGATCTCTACTTTTCAAGGAAACTGGAATCGGGTCGATCGGATGTAAGGAGGCGGAGCTACGTCTCCCGGAAGAGAGGCAACTTTAAAGCGCAAATGGCTATCAAATGGGGTGAAATAGGCCCAATTTGGGAGGCCGCAGCTCCTCCAAATCAGGTCCGAGAAGCACAATTCTGGTATATTTTGAAAGGGCGCATCACTGGCTTTAAAAAGCTTCTCTCGGATTTTCGATTGGGCGCATATTACCGGAGCAGACAGTACCAGCGCGCACCTACCCGCCACGCCGGGGCCTTTGGGGCTACAGGGTTGATCGACCCCTCGTTGGAAAGGTCTCGATCTCTACTTTTCAAGGAAAGTGGAATCGGGTCGATCGGATGTAAGGAGGCGGAGCTACGTCTCCCGGAAGAGAGGCAACTTAAAAGCGCAAATGGCTATCAAATGGGGTGAAATAGGCCCACTTTGGGAGGCCGCAGCTCCTCCAAATCAGGTCCGAGAAGCACAATTCTGGTATATTTTGAAAGGGCGGATCTCTGACTTTAAAACGCTTCTCTCAGATTTTCGATTGGGCACATATTACCGGAGCAGACAGTACCGGCGCGCACCTACCTGCCACGCCGGGGCCTTTGGGGCTACAGGGTTGATCGACCCCTCTTTGGAAAGGTCTCGATCTCTACTTTTCAAGGAAACTGGAATCGGGTCGATCGGATGTAAGGAGGCGGAGCTACGTCTCCCGGAAGAGAGGCAACTTTAAAGCGCAAATGGCTATCAAATGGGGTGAAATAGGCCCACTTTGGGAGACCGCAGCTCCTCCAAATCAGGTCCGAGAAGCAGAATGAATTCTGGTATATTTTAAAAGGGCGGATCTCTGGCTTTAAAACGCTTCTCTCGGATTTTCGATTGGGCACATATTACCGGAGCAGACAGTACCGGCGCGCACCTACCCGCCACGCCGGGGCCTTTGGGGCTACCGGGTTGATCGACCCCTCGTTGGAAAGGTCTCGATCTCTACTTTTTAAGGAAACTGGAATCGGGTCGATCGGATGTAAGGAGGCGGAGCTACGTCTCCCGGAAGAGAGGCAACTTTAAAGCGCAAATGGCTATCAAATGGGGTGAAATAGGCCCACTTTGGGAGGCCGCAGCTCCTCCAAATCAGGTCCGAGAAGCAGAATTCTGGTATATTTTGAAAGGGCGGATCTCTGGCTTTAAAACGCTTCTCTCGGATTTTCGATTGGGCGCATATTACCGGAGCAGACAGTACCGGCGCGCACCTACCCGCCACGCTGGGCCCTTTGGGGCTACAGGGTTGATCGACCCCTCGTTGGAAAGGTCTCGATCTCTACTTTTCAAGGAAACTGGAATCGGGTCGATCGGATGTAAGGAGGCGGAGCTACGTCTCCCGGAAGAGAGGCAACTTAAAAGCGCAAATGGCTATCAAATGGGGTGAAATAGGCCCAATTTGGGAGGCCGCAGCTCCTCCAAATCAGGTCCGAGAAGCACAATTCTGGTATATTTTGAAAGGGCGGATCTCTGGCTTTAAAACGCTTCTCTCGGATTTTCGATTGGGCGCATATTACCGGAGCAGACAGTACCAGCGCGCACCTACCCGCCACGCCGGGGCCTTTGGGGCTACAGGGTTGATCGACCCCTCGTTGGAAAGGTCTCGATCTCTACTTTTCAAGGAAACTGGAATCGGGTCGATCGGATGTAAGGAGGCGGAGCTACGTCTCCCGGAAGAGAGGCAACTTTAAAGCGCAAATGGCTATCAAATGGGGTGAAATAGGCCCACTTTGGGAGGCCGCAGCTCCTCCAAATCAGGTCCGAGAAGCAGAATTCTGGTATATTTTGAAAGGGCGGATCTCTGGCTTTAAAACGCTTCTCTCGGATTTTCGATTGGGCGCATATTACCGGAGCAGACAGTACCGGCGCGCACCTACCCGCCACGCTGGGCCCTTTGGGGCTACAGGGTTGATCGACCCCTCGTTGGAAAGGTCTCGATCTCTACTTTTCAAGGAAACTGGAATCGGGTCGATCGGATGTAAGGAGGCGGAGCTACGTCTCCCGGAAGAGAGGCAACTTTAAAGCGCAAATGGCTATCAAATGGGGTGAAATAGGCCCACTTTGGGAGGCCGCAGCTCCTCCAAATCAGGTCCGAGAAGCACAATTCTGGTATATTTTGAAAGGGCGCATCTCTGGCTTTAAAAAGCTTCTCTCGGATTTTCGATTGGGCGCATATTACCGGAGCAGACAGTACCAGCGCGCACCTACCCGCCACGCCGGGGCCTTTGGGGCTACAGGGTTGATCGACCCCTCGTTGGAAAGGTCTCGATCTCTACTTTTCAAGGAAACTGGAATCGGGTCGATCGGATGTAAGGAGGCGGAGCTACGTCTCCCGGAAGAGAGGCAACTTTAAAGCGCAAATGGCTATCAAATGGGGTGAAATAGGCCCACTTTGGGAGGCCGCAGCTCCTCCAAATCAGGTCCGAGAAGCACAATTCTGGTATATTTTGAAAGGGCGGATCTCTGGCTTTAAAACGCTTCTCTCGGATTTTCGATTGGGCACATATTACCGGAGCAGACAGTTCCGGCGCGCACCTACCCGCCACGCCGGGGCCTTTGGGGCTACAGGGTTGATCGACCCCTCGTTGGAAAGGTCTCGATCTCTACTTTTCAAGGAAACTGGAATCGGGTCGATCGGATGTAAGGAGGCGGAGCTACGTCTCCCGGAAGAGAGGCAACTTAAAAGCGCAAATGGCTATCAAATGGGGTGAAATAGGCCCACTTTGGGAGACCGCAGCTCCTCCAAATCAGGTCCGAGAAGCAGAATTCTGGTATATTTTGAAAGGGCGGATCTCTGGCTTTAAAACGCTTCTCTCGGATTTTCGATTGGGCACATATTACCGGAGCAGACAGTACCGGCGCGCACCTACCCGCCACGCCGGGGCCTTTGGGGCTACAGGGTTGATCGACCCCTCGTTGGAAAGGTCTCGATCTCTACTTTTCAAGGAAACTGGAATCGGGTCGATCGGATGTAAGGAGGCGGAGCTACGTCTCCCGGAAGAGAGGCAACTTTAAAGCGCAAATGGCTATCAAATGGGGTCAAATAGGCCCAATTTTGGAGGCCGCAGCTTCTCCAAATCAGGTCCGAGAAGCAGAATTCTGGTATATTTTGAAAGGGTGGATCTCTGGCTTTAAAAAGCTTCTCTCGGATTTTCGATTGGGCGCATATTACCGGAGCAGACAGTACCAGCGCGCACCTACCCACCACGCCGGGGCCTTTGGGGCTACAGGATTGATCGACCCCTCGTTGGAAAGGTCTCGATCTCTACTTTTCAAGGAAACTGGAATCGGGTCGATCGGATGTAAGGAGGCGGAGCTACATCTCCCGGAAGAGAGGGAACTTAAAAGCGCAAATGGCTATCAAATGGGGTGAAATAGGCCCACTTTGGGAGGCCGCAGCTCCTCCAAATCAGGTCCGAGAAGCACAATTCTGGTATATTTTGAAAGGGCGGATCTCTGGCTTTAAAACGGTTCTCTCGGATTTTCGATTGGGCGCATATTACCGGAGCAGACAGTACCAGCGCGCACCTACCCGCCACGCCGGGGCCTTTGGGGCTACAGGGTTGATCGACCCCTCGTTGGAAAGGTCTCGATCTCTACTTTTCAAGGAAACTGGAATCGGGTCGATCGGATGTAAGGAGGCGGGGCTACGTCTCCCGGAAGAGAGGCAACTTTAAAGCGCAAATGGCTATCAAATGGGGTGAAATAGGCCCACTTTGGGAGGCCGCAGCTCCTCCAAATCAGGTCCGAGAAGCAGAATTCTGGTATATTTTGAAAGGGCAGATCTCTGGCTTTAAAACGCTTCTCTCGGATTTTCGATTGGGCACATATTACCGGAGCAGACAGTACCGGCGCGCACCTACCCGCCACGCCGGGGCCTTTGGGGCTACAGGGTTGATTGACCCCTCGTTGGAAAGGTCTCGATCTCTACTTTTCAAGGAAACTGGAATCGGGTCGATCGGATGTAAGGAGGCGGAGCTACGTCTCCCGGAATAGAGGCAACTTAAAAGCGCAAATGGCTATCAAATGGGGTGAAATAGGCCCACTTTGGAAGACCGCAGCTCCTCCGAATCAGGTCCGAGAAGCACAATTCTGGTATATTTTGAAAGGGCGGATCTCTGGCTTTAAAACGCTTCTCTCAGATTTTCGATTGGGCGCATATTACCGGAGCAGACAGTACCGGCGGGCAACTACCCGCCACGCCGGGGCGTTTGGGGCTACAAGGTTGATCGACTCCTCGTTGGAAAGGTCTCGATCTCTACTTTTCAAGGAAACTGGAATCGGGTCGATCCGATGTAAGGAGGCGGAGCTACGTCTCCCGGAAGAGAAGCAACTTTAAAGCGCAAATGGCTATCAAATGGGGTGAAATAGGCCCACTTTGGGAGGCCGCAGCTCCTCCAAATCAGGTCCGAGAAGCACAATTCTGGTATATTTTGAAAGGGCGGATCTCTGGCTTTAAAACGCTTCTCTCGGATTTTCGATTGGGCGCATATTACCGGAGCAGACAGTACCGGCGCGCACCTACCCGCCACGCCGGGGCCTTTGGGGCTACAGGGTTGATCGACCCCTAGTTGGAAAGGTCTCGATCTCTACTTTTCAAGGAAACTGGAATCGGGTCGATCGGATGTAAGGAGGCGGAGCTACGTCTCCCGGAAGAGAGGCAACTTAAAAGCGCAAATGGCTATCAAATGGGGTGAAATAGGCCCAATTTGGGAGGCCGCAGCTCCTCCAAATCAGGTCCGAGAAGCAGAATTCTGGTATATTTTGAAAGGGCGGATCTCTGGCTTTAAAACGCTTCTCTCGGATTTTCGATTGGGCACATATTACCGGAGCAGACAGTACCGGTGCGCACCTACCCGCCACGCCGGGGCCTTTGGGGCTACAGGGTTGATCGACCCCTCGTTGGAAAGGTCTCGATCTCTACTTTTCAAGGAAACTGGAATCGGGTCGATCGGATGTAAGGAGGCGGAGCTACGTCTCCCGGAAGAGAGGCAACTTTAAAGCGCAAATGGCTATCAAATGGGGTGAAATAGGGCCCACTTTGGGAGGCCGCAGCTCCTCCAAATCAGGTCCGAGAAGCAGAATTCTGGTATATTTTGAAAGGGCGGATCATTGGCTTTAAAACGCTTCTCTCGGATTTTCGATTGGGCACATATTACCGGAGCAGACAGTACCGGCGCGCACCTACGCGCCACGCCGGGGCCTTTGGGGTTACAGGGTTGATCGACCCCTCGTTGGAAAGGTCTTGATCTCTACTTTTCAAGGAAACTGGAATCGGGTCGATCGGATGTAAGGAGGCGGAGCTACGTCTCCCGGAAGAGAGGCAACTTAAAAGCGCAAATGGCTATCAAATGGGGTGAAATAGGCCCACTTTGGGAGGCCGCAGCTCCTCCAAATCAGGTCCGAGAAGCAGAATTCTGGTATATTTTGAAAGGGCGGATCTCTGGCTTTAAAACGCTTCTCTCGGATTTTCGATTGGGCACATATTACCGGAGCAGACAGTACCGGCGCGCACCTACCCGCCACGCCGGGGCCTTTGGGGCTACAGGGTTGATCGACCCCTCGTTGGAAAGGTCTCGATCTCTACTTTTCAAGGAAACTGGAATCGGGTCGATCGGATGTAAGGAGGCGGAGCTACGTCTCCCGGAAGAGAGGCAACTTTAAAGTGCGAATGGCTATCAAATGGGGTGAAATACGCCCACTTTGGGAGGACGCAGCTCCTCCAAATCAGGTCCGAGAAGCAGAATTCTGGTATATTTTGAAAGGGCGGATCTCTGGCTTTAAAACGCTTCTCTCGGATTTTCGATTGGGCACATAATACCGGAGCAGGACAGTACCGGCGCGCACCTACCCGCCACGCTGGGGCCTTTGGGGCTACAGGGTTGATTGACCCCTCGTTGGAAAGGTCTCGATCTCTACTTTTCAAGGAAACTGGAATCGGGTCGATCGGATGTAAGGAGGCGGAGCTACGTCTCCCGGAAGAGAGGCAACTTTAAAGCGCAAATGGCTATCAAATGGGGTGAAATAGGCCCACTTTGGGAGGCCGCAGCTCCTCCAAATCAGGTCCGAGAAGCAGAATTCTGGTATATTTTGAAAGGGCGGATCTCTGGCTTTAAAACAATTCTCTCGGATTTTCGATTGGGCACATATTACCGGAGCAGACAGTACCGGCGCGCACCTACCCGCCACGCCGGGGCCTTTGGGGCTACAGGGTTGATCGTCCCCTTGTTGGAAAGGTCTCGATCTCTACTTTTCAAGGAAACTGGAATCGGGTCGATCGGATGTAAGGAGGCGGAGCTACATCTCCCGGAAGAGAGGCAACTTAAAAGCGCAAATGGCTATCAAATGGGGTGAAATAGGCCCACTTTGGGAGGCCGCAGCTCCTCCAAATCAGGTCCGAGAAGCAGAATTCTGGTATATTTTGAAAGGGCGGATCTCTGGCTTTAAAATGCTTCTCTCGGATTTTCGATTGGGCGCATATTACCGGAGCAGACAGTACCGGCGCGCACCTACTTGCCACGCCGGGGCATTTGGGGCTACAAGGTTGATCGACCCCTCGTTGGAAAGGTGTCGATCTCTACTTTTCAAGGAAACTGGAATCGGGTCGATCGGATGTAAGGAGGCGGAGCTACGTCTCCCGGAAGAGAGGCAACTTTAAAGCGCAAATGGCTCTCAAATGGGGTGAAATAGGCCCACTTTGGGAGGCCGCAGCTCCTCCAAATCAGGTCCGAGAAGCAGAATTCTGGTATATTTTAAAAGGGTGGATCTCTGGCTTTAAAACGATTCTCTCGGATCTTCGATTGGGCACATATTACCGGAGCAGACAGTACCGGCGCGCACCTACCCGCCACGCCGGGGCCTTTGGGGCTACAGGGTTGATCGACCACTCGTTGGAAAGCTCTAGATCTCTACTTTTCAAGGAAACTGGAATCGGGTCGATCGGATGTAAGGAGGCGGAGCTACGTCTCCCGGAAGAGAGGCAACTTTAAAGCGCAAATGGCTATCAAATGGGGTGAAATAGGCCCACTTTGGGAGGCCGCAGCTCCTCCAAATCAGGTCCGAGAAGCAGAATTCTGGTATATTTTGAAAGGGCGGATCTCTGGCTTTAAAACGCTTCTCTCGGATTTTCGATTGGGCACATATTACCGGAGCAGACAGTACCGGCGCACACCTACCCGCCACGCCGGGGCCTTTGGGGCTACAGGGTTGATCGACCCCTCGTTGGAAAGGTCTCGATCTCTACTTTTCAAGGAAACTGGAATCGGGTCGATCGGATGTAAGGAGGCGGAGCTACGTCTCCCGGAAGAGAGGCAACTTTAAAGTGCGAATGGCTATCAAATGGGGTGAAATACGCCCACTTTGGGAGGACGCAGCTCCTCCAAATCAGGTCCGAGAAGCAGAATTCTGGTATATTTTGAAAGGGCGGATCTCTGGCTTTAAAACGCTTCTCTCGGATTTTCGATTGGGCACATAATACCGGAGCAGACAGTACCGGCGCGCACCTACCCGCCACGCTGGGGCCTTTGGGGCTACAGGGTTGATTGACCCCTCGTTGGAAAGGTCTCGATCTCTACTTTTCAAGGAAACTGGAATCGGGTCGATCGGATGTAAGGAGGCGGAGCTACGTCTCCCGGAAGAGAGGCAACTTTAAAGCGCAAATGGCTATCAAATGGGGTGAAATAGGCCCACTTTGGGAGGCCGCAGCTCCTCCAAATCAGGTCCGAGAAGCAGAATTCTGGTATATTTTGAAAGGGCGGATCTCTGGCTTTAAAACAATTCTCTCGGATTTTCGATTGGGCACATATTACCGGAGCAGACAGTACCGGCGCGCACCTACCCGCCACGCCGGGGCCTTTGGGGCTACAGGGTTGATCGTCCCCTTGTTGGAAAGGTCTCGATCTCTACTTTTCAAGGAAACTGGAATCGGGTCGATCGGATGTAAGGAGGCGGAGCTACATCTCCCGGAAGAGAGGCAACTTAAAAGCGCAAATGGCTATCAAATGGGGTGAAATAGGCCCACTTTGGGAGGCCGCAGCTCCTCCAAATCAGGTCCGAGAAGCAGAATTCTGGTATATTTTGAAAGGGCGGATCTCTGGCTTTAAAATGCTTCTCTCGGATTTTCGATTGGGCGCATATTACCGGAGCAGACAGTACCGGCGCGCACCTACTTGCCACGCCGGGGCATTTGGGGCTACAAGGTTGATCGACCCCTCGTTGGAAAGGTGTCGATCTCTACTTTTCAAGGAAACTGGAATCGGGTCGATCGGATGTAAGGAGGCGGAGCTACGTCTCCCGGAAGAGAGGCAACTTTAAAGCGCAAATGGCTCTCAAATGGGGTGAAATAGGCCCACTTTGGGAGGCCGCAGCTCCTCCAAATCAGGTCCGAGAAGCAGAATTCTGGTATAGTTTTAAAAGGGTGGATCTCTGGCTTTAAAACGATTCTCTCGGATCTTCGATTGGGCACATATTACCGGAGCAGACAGTACCGGCGCGCACCTACCCGCCACGCCGGGGCCTTTGGGGCTACAGGGTTGATCGACCACTCGTTGGAAAGCTCTAGATCTCTACTTTTCAAGGAAACTGGAATCGGGTCGATCGGATGTAAGGAGGCGGAGCTACGTCTCCCGGAAGAGAGGCAACTTTAAAGCGCAAATGGCTATCAAATGGGGTGAAATAGGCCCACTTTGGGAGGCCGCAGCTCCTCCAAATCAGGTCCGAGAAGCAGAATTCTGGTATATTTTGAAAGGGCGGATCTCTGGCTTTAAAACGCTTCTCTCGGATTTTCGATTGGGCACATATTACCGGAGCAGACAGTACCAGCGCGCACCTACCCACCACGCCGGGGCCTTTGGGGCTACAGGATTGATCGACCCCTCGTTGGAAAGGTCTCGATCTCTACTTTTCAAGGAAACTGGAATCGGGTCGATCGGATGTAAGGAGGCGGAGCTACGTCTCCCGGAAGAGAGGCAACTTTAAAGCGCAAATGGCTATCAAATGGGGTCAAATAGGCCCAATTTTGGAGGCCGCAGCTTCTCCAAATCAGGTCCGAGAAGCAGAATTCTGGTATATTTTGAAAGGGTGGATCTCTGGCTTTAAAAAGCTTCTCTCGGATTTTCGATTGGGCGCATATTACCGGAGCAGACAGTACCAGCGCGCACCTACCCACCACGCCGGGGCCTTTGGGGCTACAGGATTGATCGACCCCTCGTTGGAAAGGTCTCGATCTCTACTTTTCAAGGAAACTGGAATCGGGTCGATCGGATGTAAGGAGGCGGAGCTACGTCTCCCGGAAGAGAGGCAACTTAAAAGCGCAAATGGCTATCAAATGGGGTGAAATAGGCCCACTTTGGGAGGCCGCAGCTCCTCCAAATCAGGTCCGAGAAGCACAATTCTGGTATATTTTGAAAGGGCGGATCTCTGGCTTTAAAACGCTTCTCTCGGATTTTCGATTGGGCACATATTACCGGAGCAGACAGTACCGGCGCGCACCTACCCGCCACGCCGGGGCCTTTGGGGCTACAGGGTTGATCGACCCCTCGTTGGAAAGGTCTCGATCTCTACTTTTCAAGAAAACTGGAATCGGGTCGATCGGATGTAAGGAGGCGGAGCTACGTCTCCCGGAAGAGAGGCAACTTTAAAGCGCAAACGGCTATCAAATGGGGTGAAATAGGCCCACTTTGGGAGGCCGCAGCTCCTCCAAATCAGGTCCGAGAAGCAGAATTCTGGTATATTTTGAAAGGGCGGATCTCTGGCTTTAAAACGCTTCTCTCGGATTTTCGATTGGGCGCATATTACCGGAGCAGACAGTACCGGCGCACACCTACCCGCCATGCCAGGGCCTTTGGGGCTACAGGTTTGATCGACCCCTCGTTGGAAAGCTCTAGATCTCTACTTTTCAAGGAAACCGGAATCCAGTCGATCGGATGTAAGGAGGCGGAGCTACGTCTCCCGGAAGAGAGGCAACTTTAAAGCGCGAATGGCTTTCAAATGGGGTGAAATATGCCCACTTTGGGAGGCCGCAGCTCCTCCAAATCAGGTCCGAGAAGCAGAATTCTGGTATATTTTGAAAGGGCGGATCTCTGGCTTTAAAACGCTTCTCTCGGATTTTCGATTGGGCACATATTACCGGAGCAGACAGTACCGGCGCGCACCTACCCGCCACGCCGGGGCCTTTGGGGCTACAGGGTTGATCGACCCCTCGTTGGAAAGGTCTCGATCTCTACTTTTCAAGGAAACTGGAATCGGGTCGATCGGATGTAAGGAGGCGGAGCTACGTCTCCCGGAAGAGAGGCAACTTTAAAGCGCAAATGGCTATCAAATGGGGTCAAATAGGCCCAATTTTGGAGGCCGCAGCTTCTCCAAATCAGGTCCGAGAAGCAGAATTCTGGTATATTTTGAAAGGGTGGATCTCTGGCTTTAAAAAGCTTCTCTCGGATTTTCGATTGGGCGCATATTACCGGAGCAGACAGTACCAGCGCGCACCTACCCACCACGCCGGGGCCTTTGGGGCTACAGGATTGATCGACCCCTCGTTGGAAAGGTCTCGATCTCTACTTTTCAAGGAAACTGGAATCGGGTCGATCGGATGTAAGGAGGCGGAGCTACGTCTCCCGGAAGAGAGGCAACTTAAAAGCGCAAATGGCTATCAAATGGGGTGAAATAGGCCCACTTTGGGAGGCCGCAGCTCCTCCAAATCAGGTCCGAGAAGCACAATTCTGGTATATTTTGAAAGGGCGGATCTCTGGCTTTAAAACGCTTCTCTCGGATTTTCGATTGGGCACATATTACCGGAGCAGACAGTACCGGCGCGCACCTACCCGCCACGCCGGGGCCTTTGGGGCTACAGGGTTGATCGACCCCTCGTTGGAAAGGTCTCGATCTCTACTTTTCAAGGAAACTGGAATCGGGTCGATCGATGTAAGGAGGCGGGGCTACGTCTCCCGGAAGAGAGGCAACTTTAAAGCGCAAATGGCTATCAAATGGGGTGAAATAGGCCCACTTTGGGAGGCCGCAGCTCCTCCAAATCAGGTCCGAGAAGCAGAATTCTGGTATATTTTGAAAGGGCAGATCTCTGGCTTTAAAACGCTTCTCTCGGATTTTCGATTGGGCACATATTACCGGAGCAGACAGTACCGGCGCGCACCTACCCGCCACGCCGGGGCCTTTGGGGCTACAGGGTTGATTGACCCCTCGTTGGAAAGGTCTCGATCTCTACTTTTCAAGGAAACTGGAATCGGGTCGATCGGATGTAAGGAGGCGGAGCTACGTCTCCCGGAATAGAGGCAACTTAAAAGCGCAAATGGCTATCAAATGGGGTGAAATAGGCCCACTTTGGAAGACCGCAGCTCCTCCGAATCAGGTCCGAGAAGCACAATTCTGGTATATTTTGAAAGGGCGGATCTCTGGCTTTAAAACGCTTCTCTCAGATTTTCGATTGGGCGCATATTACCGGAGCAGACAGTACCGGCGCGCAACTACCCGCCACGCCGGGGCGTTTGGGGCTACAAGGTTGATCGACTCCTCGTTGGAAAGGTCTCGATCTCTACTTTTCAAGGAAACTGGAATCGGGTCGATCCGATGTAAGGAGGCGGAGCTACGTCTCCCGGAAGAGAAGCAACTTTAAAGCGCAAATGGCTATCAAATGGGGTGAAATAGGCCCACTTTGAAGGCCGCAGCTCCTCCAAATCAGGTCCGAGAAGCACAATTCTGGTATATTTTGAAAGGGCGGATCTCTGGCTTTAAAACGCTTCTCTCGGATTTTCGATTGGGCGCATATTACCGGAGCAGACAGTACCGGCGCGCACCTACCCGCCACGCCGGGGCCTTTGGGGCTACAGGGTTGATCGACCCCTAGTTGGAAAGGTCTCGATCTCTACTTTTCAAGGAAACTGGAATCGGGTCGATCGGATGTAAGGAGGCGGAGCTACGTCTCCCGGAAGAGAGGCAACTTAAAAGCGCAAATGGCTATCAAATGGGGTGAAATAGGCCCAATTTGGGAGGCCGCAGCTCCTCCAAATCAGGTCCGAGAAGCATAATTCTGGTATATTTTGAAAGGGCGGATCTCTGGCTTTAAAACGCTTCTCTCGGATTTTCGATTGGGCACATATTACCGGAGCAGACAGTACCGGTGCGCACCTACCCGCCACGCCGGGGCCTTTGGGGCTACAGGGTTGATCGACCCCTCGTTGGAAAGGTCTCGATCTCTACTTTTCAAGGAAACTGGAATCGGGTCGATCGGATGTAAGGAGGCGGAGCTACGTCTCCCGGAAGAGAGGCAACTTTACAGCGCAAATGGCTATCAAATGGGGTGAAATAGGCCCACTTTGGGAGGCCGCAGCTCCTCCAAATCAGGTCCGAGAAGCAGAATTCTGGTATATTTTGAAAGGGCGGATCATTGGCTTTAAAACGCTTCTCTCGGATTTTCGATTGGGCACATATTACCGGAGCAGACAGTACCGGCGCGCACCTACGCGCCACGCCGGGGCCTTTGGGGCTACAGGGTTGATCGACCCCTCGTTGGAAAGGTCTCGATCTCTACTTTTCAAGGAAACTGGAATCGGGTCGATCGGATGTAAGGAGGCGGAGCTACGTCTCCCGGAAGAGAGGCAACTTAAAAGCGCAAATGGCTATCAAATGGGGTGAAATAGGCCCACTTTGGGAGGCCGCAGCTCCTCCAAATCAGGTCCGAGAAGCAGAATTCTGGTATATTTTGAAAGGGCGGATCTCTGGCTTTAAAACGCTTCTCTCGGATTTTCGATTGGGCACATATTACCGGAGCAGACAGTACCGGCGCGCACCTACCCGCCACGCCGGGGCCTTTGGGGCTACAGGGTTGATCGACCCCTCGTTGGAAAGGTCTCGATCTCTACTTTTCAAGGAAACTGGAATCGGGTCGATCGGATGTAAGGAGGCGGAGCTACGTCTCCCGGAAGAGAGGCAACTTTAAAGTGCAAATGGCTATCAAATGGGGTGAAATACGCCCACTTTGGGAGGACGCAGCTCCTCCAAATCAGGTCCGAGAAGCAGAATTCTGGTATATTTTGAAAGGGCGGATCTCTGGCTTTAAAACGCTTCTCTCGGATTTTCGATTGGGCACATAATACCGGAGCAGACAGTACCGGCGCGCACCTACCCGCCACGCTGGGGCCTTTGGGGCTACAGGGTTGATCGACCCCTCGTTGGAAAGGTCTCGATCTCTACTTTTCAAGGAAACTGGAATCGGGTCGATCGGATGTAAGGAGGCGGAGCTACATCTCCCGGAAGAGAGGCAACTTAAAAGCGCAAATGGCTATCAAATGGGGTGAAATAGGCCCACTTTGGGAGGCCGCAGCTCCTCCAAATCAGGTCCGAGAAGCAGAATTCTGGTATATTTTGAAAGGGCGGATCTCTGGCTTTAAAATGCTTCTCTCGGATTTTCGATTGGGCGCATATTACCGGAGCAGACAGTACCGGCGCGCACCTACTTGCCACGCCGGGGCATTTGGGGCTACAAGGTTGATCGACCCCTCGTTGGAAAGGTGTCGATCTCTACTTTTCAAGGAAACTGGAATCGGGTCGATCGGATGTAAGGAGGCGGAGCTACGTCTCCCGGAAGAGAGGCAACTTTAAAGCGCAAATGGCTATCAAATGGGGTGAAATAGGCCCACTTTGGGAGGCCGCAGCTCCTCCAAATCAGGTCCGAGAAGCAGAATTCTGGTATATTTTAAAAGGGTGGATCTCTGGCTTTAAAACGATTCTCTCGGATCTTCGATTGGGCGCATATTACCGGAGCAGACAGTACCGGCGCGCACCTACCCGCCACGCCGGGGCCTTTGGGGCTACAGGGTTGATCGACCCCTCGTTGGAAAGGTCTCGATCTCTACTTTTCAAGGAAACTGGAATCGGGTCGATCCGATGTAAGGAGGCGGAGCTACGTCTCCCGGAAGAGAGGCAACTTTAAAGAGCAAATGGCTATCAAATGGGGTGAAATAGGCCCACTTTGGGAGGCCGCAGCTCCTCCAAATCAGGTCCGAGAAGCAGAATTCTGGTATATTTTGAAAGGGCGGATCTCTGGCTTTAAAACGCTTCTCTCGGATTTTCGATTGGGCACATATTACCGAGCAGACAGTACCGGCGCGCACCTACCCGCCACGCCGGGGCCTTTGGGGCTACAGGGTTGATCGACCCCTCGTTGGAAAGCTCTAGATCTCTACTTTTCAAGGAAACTGGAATCGGGTCGATCGGATGTAAGGAGGCGGAGCTACGTCTCCCGGAAGAGAGGCAACTTTAAAGCGCAAATGGCTATCAAATGGGTGAAATAGGCCCACTTTGGGAGGCCGCAGCTCCTCCAAATCAGGTCCGAGAAGCAGAATTCTGGTATATTTTGAAAGGGCGGATCTCTGGCTTTAAAACGCTTCTCTCGGATTTTCGATTGGGCACATATTACCGGAGCAGACAGTACCGGCGCGCACCTACCCGCCACGCCGGGGCCTTTGGGGCTACAGGGTTGATCGACCCCTCGTTGGAAAGGTCTCGATCTCTACTTTTCAAGGAAACTGGAATCGGGTCGATCGGATGTAAGGAGGCGGAGCTACGTCTCCCGGAAGAGAGGCAACTTTATAGAGCAAATGGCTATCAAATGGGGTGAAATAGGCCCACTTTGGGAGGCCGCAGCTCCTCCAAATCAGGTCCGAGAAGCAGAATTCTGGTATATTTTGAAAGGGCGGATCTCTGGCTTTAAAACGCTTCTCTCGGATTTTCGATTGGGCACATATTACCGGAGCAGACAGTACCGGCGCGCACCTACCCGCCACGCCGGGGCCTTTGGGGCTACAGGGTTGATCGACCCCTCGTTGGAAAGGTCTCGATCTCTACTTTTCAAGAAAACTGGAATCGGGTCGATCGGATGTAAGGAGGCGGAGCTACGTCTCCCGGAAGAGAGGCAACTTTAAAGAGCAAATGGCTATCAAATGGGGTGAAATAGGCCCACTTTGGGAGGCCGCAGCTCCTCCAAATCAGGTCCGAGAAGCAGAATTCTGGTATATTTTGAAAGGGCGGATCTCTGGCTTTAAAACGCTTCTCTCGGATTTTCGATTGGGCACATATTACCGGAGCAGACAGTACCGGCGCGCACCTACCCGCCACGCCGGGGCCTTTGGGGCTACAGGGTTGATCGACCCCTCGTTGGAAAGCTCTAGATCTCTACTTTTCAAGGAAACTGGAATCGGGTCGATCGGATGTAAGGAGGCGGAGCTACGTCTCCCGGAAGAGAGGCAACTTTAAAGCGCAAATGGCTATCAAATGGGGTGAAATAGGCCCACTTTGGGAGGCCGCAGCTCCTCCAAATCAGGTCCGAGAAGCAGAATTCTGGTATATTTTGAAAGGGCGGATCTCTGGCTTTAAAACGCTTCTCTCGGATTTTCGATTGGGCACATATTACCGGAGCAGACAGTACCGGCGCGCACCTACCCGCCACGCCGGGGCCTTTGGGGCTACAGGGTTGATCGACCCCTCGTTGGAAAGGTCTCGATCTCTACTTTTCAAGGAAACTGGAATCGGGTCGATCCGATGTAAGGAGGCGGAGCTACGTCTCCCGGAAGAGAGGCAACTTTAAAGAGCAAATGGCTATCAAATGGGGTGAAATAGGCCCACTTTGGGAGGCCGCAGCTCCTCCAAATCAGGTCCGAGAAGCAGAATTCTGGTATATTTTGAAAGGGCGGATCTCTGGCTTTAAAACGCTTCTCTCGGATTTTCGATTGGGCACATATTACCGGAGCAGACAGTACCGGCGCGCACCTACCCGCCACGCCGGGGCCTTTGGGGCTACAGGGTTGATCGACCCCTCGTTGGAAAGGTCTCGATCTCTACTTTTCAAGAAAACTGGAATCGGGTCGATCGGATGTAAGGAGGCGGAGCTACGTCTCCCGGAAGAGAGGCAACTTTAAAGCGCAAATGGCTATCAAATGGGGTGAAATAGGCCCACTTTGGGAGGCCGCAGCTCCTCCAAATCAGGTCCGAGAAGCAGAATTCTGGTATATTTTGAAAGGGCGGATCTCTGGCTTTAAAACGCTTCTCTCGGATTTTCGATTGGGCACATATTACCGGAGCAGACAGTACCGGCGCGCACCTACCCGCCACGCCGGGGCCTTTGGGGCTACAGGGTTGATCTACCCCTCGTTGGAAAGGTCTCGATCTCTACTTTTCAAGGAAACTGGAATCGGGTCGATCAGATGTAAGGAGGCGGAGCTACGTCTCCCGGAAGAGAGGCAACTTTAAAGCGCAAACGGCTATCAAATGGGGTGAAATAGGCCCACTTTGGGAGGCCGCAGCTCCTCCAAATCAGGTCCGAGAAGCAGAATTCTGGTATATTTTGAAAGGGCGGATCTCTGGCTTTAAAACGCTTCTCTCGGATTTTCGATTGGGCGCATATTACCGGAGCAGACAGTACCGGCGCACACCTACCCGCCATGCCAGGGCCTTTGGGGCTACAGGGTTGATCGACCCCTCGTTGGAAAGCTCTAGATCTCTACTTTTCAAGGAAACCGGAATCCAGTCGATCGGATGTAAGGAGGCGGAGCTACGTCTCCCGGAAGAGAGGCAACTTTAAAGCGCGAATGGCTTTCAAATGGGGTGAAATATGCCCACTTTGGGAGGCCGCAGCTCCTCCAAATCAGGTCCGAGAAGCACAATTCTGATATATTTTGAAAGGGCGGATCTCTGGCTTTAAAACTCTTCTCTCGGTTTTTCGATTGGGCGCATAGTACCGGAGCAGACAATACCGGCGCGCACCTACCCGCCACGCCGGGGCCTTTGGGGCTACAGGGTTGATCGACCCCTCGTTGGAAAGCTCTAGATCTCTACTTTTCAAGGAAACCGGAATCCAGTCGATCGGATGTAAGGAGGCGGAGCTACGTCTCCCGGAAGAGAGGCAACTTTAAAGCGCGAATGGCTTTCAAATGGGGTGAAATAGGCCCACTTTGGGAGGCCGCAGCTCCTCCAAATCAGGTCCGAGAAGCACAATTCTGATATATTTTGAAAGGGCGGATCTCTGGCTTTAAAACTCTTCTCTCGGTTTTTCGATTGGGCGCATAGTACCGGAGCAGACAGTACCGGCGCACACTTACCCGCCATGCCAGGGCCTTTGGGGCTACAGGGTTGATCGACCCCTCGTTGGAAAGCTCTAGATCTCTACTTTTCAAGGAAACCGGAATCTAGTCGATCGGATGTAAGGAGGCGGAGCTACGTCTCCCGGAAGAGAGGCAACTTTAAAGCGCGAATGGCTTTCAAATGGGGTGAAATAGGCCCACTTTGGGAGGCCGCAGCTCCTCCAAATCAGGTCCGAGAAGCAGAATTCTGGTATATTTTGAAAGGGCGGATCTCTGGCTTTAAAAAGCTTCTCTCGGTTTTTCGATTGGGCGCATAGTACCGGAGCAGACAGTACCGGCGCACACCTACACGCCACGCCGGGGCCTTTGGGGCTACAGGGTTGATCGACCCCTCGTTGGAAAGCTCTAGATCTCTACTTTTCAAGGAAACCGGAATCCAGTCGATCGGATGTAAGGAGGCGAAGCTACGTCTCCCGGAAGAGAGGCAACTTTAAAGCGCGAATGGCTTTCAAATGGGGTGAAATAGGCCCACTTTGGGAGGCCGCAGCTCCTCCAAATCAAGTCCGAAAAGCACAATTCTGATATATTTGAAAGGGCGGATCTCTGGCTTTAAAACTCTCTCCCTTCGGTTTTTCGATTGGGCGCATATTACCGGAGCAGACAGTACCGGCGCACACCTACCCGCCACGCCGGGGCCTTTGGGGCTACAGGGTTGATCGACCCCTCGTTCGAAAGCTCTAGATCTCTACTTTTCAAGGAAACCGGAATCCAGTCGATCGGATGTAAGGAGGCGGAGCTACGTCTCCCGGAAGAGAGGCAACTTTAAAGCGCGAATGGCTTTCAAATGGGGTGAAATATGCCCACTTTGGGAGGCCGCAGCTCCTCCAAATCAGGTCCGAGAAGCACAATTCTGGTATATTTTGAAAGGGCGGATCTCTGGCTTTATAAAGCTTCTCTCGGTTTTCGATTGGGCGCATAGTACCGGAGCAGACAGTACCGGCGCACACCTACACGCCACGCCGGGGCCTTTGGGGCTACAGGGTTGATCGACCCCCTCGTTGGAAAGCTCTATATCTCTACTTTTCAAGGAAACCGGAATCCAGTCGATCGGATGTAAGTAGGCGGAGCTACGTCTCCCAGAAGAGAGGCAACTTTAAAGCGCGAATGGCTTTCAAATGGGGTGAAATAGGCCCACTTTGGGAGGCCGCAGCTCCTCCAAATCAGGTCGGAGAAGCACATTTCTGGTATATTTTGAAAGGGCTTTAAAACTCTTCTCTCGGTTTTTCGATTGGGCGCATAGTACCGGAGCAGACAGTACCGGCGCGCACCTACCCGCCACGCCAGGGCCTTTGGGGCTACAGGGTTGATCGACCCCTCGTTCGAAAGCTCTAGATCTCTACTTTTCAAGGAAACCGGAATCCAGTCGATCGGATGTAAGGAGGCGGAGCTACGTCTCCCGGAAGAGAGGCAACTTTAAAGCGCGAATGGCTTTCAAATGGGGTGAAATATGCCCACTTTGGGAGGCCGCAGCTCCTCCAAATCAGGTCCGAGAAGCACAATTCTGATATATTTTGAAAGGGCGGATCTCTGGCTTTAAAACTCTTCTCTCGGTTTTTCGATTGGGCGCATAGTACCGGAGCAGACAGTACCGGCGCACACTTACCCGCCATGCCAGGGCCTTTGGGGCTACAGGGTTGATCGACCCCTCGTTGGAAAGCTCTAGATCTCTACTTTTCAAGGAAACCGGAATCCAGTCGATCGGATGTAAGGAGGCGGAGCTACGTCTCCCGGAAGAGAGGCAACTTTAAAGCGCGAATGGCTTTCAAATGGGGTGAAATAGGCCCACTTTGGGAGGCCGCAGCTCCTCCAAATCAGGTCCGAGAAGCAGAATTCTGGTATATTTTGAAAGGGCGGATCTCTGGCTTTAAAAAGCTTCTCTCGGTTTTTCGATTGGGCGCATAGTACCGGAGCAGACAGTACCGGCGCACACCTACACGCCACGCCGGGGCCTTTGGGGCTACAGGGTTGATCGACCCCTCGTTGGAAAGCTCTAGATCTCTACTTTTCAAGGAAACCGGAATCCAGTCGATCGGATGTAAGGAGGCGAAGCTACGTCTCCCGGAAGAGAGGCAACTTTAAAGCGCGAATGGCTTTCAAATGGGGTGAAATAGGCCCACTTTGGAGGCCGCAGCTCCTCCAAATCAAGTCCGAAAGGCACAATTCTGATATATTTTGAAAGGGCGGATCTCTGGTTTTAAAACTCTTCTCTCGGTTTTTCGATTGGGCGCATATTACCGGAGCAGACAGTACCGGCGCACACCTACCCGCCACGCCGGGGCCTTTGGGGCTACAGGGTTGATCGACCCCTCGTTGGAAAGCTCTAGATCTCTACTTTTCAAGGAAACCGGAATCCAGTCGATCGGATGTAAGGAGGCGGAGCTACGTCTCCCGGAAGAGAGGCAACTTTAAAGCGCGAATGGCTTTCAAATGGGGTGAAATATGCCCACTTTGGGAGGCCGCAGCTCCTCCAAATCAGGTCCGAGAAGCACAATTCTGGTATATTTTGAAAGGGCGGATCTCTGGCTTTAAAAAACTTCTCTCGGTTTTTCGATTGGGCGCATAGTACCGGAGCAGACAGTACCGGCGCACACCTACACGCCACGCCGGGGCCTTTAGGGCTACAGGGTTGATCGACCCCTCGTTGGAAAGCTCTATATCTCTACTTTTCAAGGAAACCGGAATCCAGTCGATCGGATGTAAGTAGGCGGAGCTACGTCTCCCAGAAGAGAGGCAACTTTAAAGCGCGAATGGCTTTCAAATGGGGTGAAATAGGCCCACTTTGGGAGGCCGCAGCTCCTCCAAATCAGGTCGGAGAAGCACATTTCTGGTATATTTTGAAAGGGCGGATCTCTGGCTTTAAAACTCTTCTCTCGGTTTTTCGATTGGGCGCATAGTACCGGAGCAGACAGTACCGGCGCGCACCTACCCCGCCACGCCAGGGCCTTTGGGGCTACAGGGTTGATCGACCCCTCGTTGGAAAGCTCTAGATCTCTACTTTTCAAGGAAACCGGAATCCAGTCGATCGGATGTAAGGAGGCGGAGCTACGTCTCCCGGAAGAGAGGCAACTTTAAAGCGCGAATGGCTTTCAAATGGGGTGAAATATGCCCACTTTGGGAGGCCGCAGCTCCTCCAAATCAGGTCCGAGAAGCACAATTCTGGTATATTTTGAAAGGGCGGATCTCTGGCTTTAAAACGCTTCTCTCGGATTTTCGATTGGGCGCATATTACCGGAGCAGACAGTACCAGCGCGCACCTACCCGCCACGCCGGGGCCTTTGGGGCTACAGGGTTGATCGACCCCTCGTTGGAAAGGTCTCGATCTCTACTTTTCAAGGAAACTGGAATCGGGTCGATCGGATGTAAGGAGGCGGAGCTACGTCTCCCGGAAGAGAGGCAACTTAAAAGCGCAAATGGCTATCAAATGGGGTGAAATAGGACCACTTTGGGAGGCCGCAGCTCCTCCAAATCAGGTCCGAGAAGCAGAATTCTGGTATATTTTGAAAGGGCGGATCTCTGGCTTTAAAAAGCTTCTCTCGGTTTTTCGATTGGGCGCATAGTACCGGAGCAGACAGTACCGGCGCACACCTACACGCCACGCCGGGGCCTTTGGGGCTACAGGGTTGATCGACCCCTCGTTGGAAAGCTCTAGATCTCTACTTTTCAAGGAAACCGGAATCCAGTCGATCGGATGTAAGGAGGCGAAGCTACGTCTCCCGGAAGAGAGGCAACTTTAAAGCGCGAATGGCTTTCAAATGGGGTGAAATAGGCCCACTTTGGGAGGCCGCAGCTCCTCCAAATCAAGTCCGAAAGGCACAATTCTGATATATTTTGAAAGGGCGGATCTCTGGTTTTAAAACTCTTCTCTCGGTTTTTCGATTGGGCGCATATTACCGGAGCAGACAGTACCGGCGCACACCTACCCGCCACGCCGGGGCCTTTGGGGCTACAGGGTTGATCGACCCCTCGTTGGAAAGCTCTAGATCTCTACTTTTCAAGGAAACCGGAATCCAGTCGATCGGATGTAAGGAGGCGGAGCTACGTCTCCCGGAAGAGAGGCAACTTTAAAGCGCGAATGGCTTTCAAATGGGGTGAAATATGCCCACTTTGGGAGGCCGCAGCTCCTCCAAATCAGGTCCGAGAAGCACAATTCTGGTATATTTTGAAAGGGCGGATCTCTGGCTTTAAAAAACTTCTCTCGGTTTTTCGATTGGGCGCATAGTACCGGAGCAGACAGTACCGGCGCACACCTACACGCCACGCCGGGGCCTTTAGGGCTACAGGGTTGATCGACCCCTCGTTGGAAAGCTCTATATCTCTACTTTTCAAGGAAACCGGAATCCAGTCGATCGGATGTAAGTAGGCGGAGCTACGTCTCCCAGAAGAGAGGCAACTTTAAAGCGCGAATGGCTTTCAAATGGGGTGAAATAGGCCCACTTTGGGAGGCCGCAGCTCCTCCAAATCAGGTCGGAGAAGCACATTTCTGGTATATTTTGAAAGGGCGGATCTCTGGCTTTAAAACTCTTCTCTCGGTTTTTCGATTGGGCGCATAGTACCGGAGCAGACAGTACCGGCGCGCACCTACCCGCCACGCCAGGGCCTTTGGGGCTACAGGGTTGATCGACCCCTCGTTGGAAAGCTCTAGATCTCTACTTTTCAAGGAAACCGGAATCCAGTCGATCGGATGTAAGGAGGCGGAGCTACGTCTCCCGGAAGAGAGGCAACTTTAAAGCGCGAATGGCTTTCAAATGGGGTGAAATATGCCCACTTTGGGAGGCCGCAGCTCCTCCAAATCAGGTCCGAGAAGCACAATTCTGGTATATTTTGAAAGGGCGGATCTCTGGCTTTAAAACGCTTCTCTCGGATTTTCGATTGGGCGCATATTACCGGAGCAGACAGTACCAGCGCGCACCTACCCGCCTCGCCGGGGCCTTTGGGGCTACAGGGTTGATCGACCCCTCGTTGGAAAGGTCTCGATCTCTACTTTTCAAGGAAACTGGAATCGGGTCGATCGGATGTAAGGAGGCGGAGCTACGTCTCCCGGAAGAGAGGCAACTTTAAAGCGCAAATGGCTATCAAATGGGGTGAAATAGGCCCACTTTGGGAGACCGCAGCTCCTCCAAATCAGGTCCGAGAAGCAGAATTCTGATATATTTTGAAAGGGCGGATCTCTGGCTTTAAAACGCTTCTCTCGGATTTTCGATTGGGCACATATTACCGGAGCAGACAGTACCGGCGCGCACCTACCCGCCACGCCGGGGCCTTTGGGGCTACAGGGTTGATCGACCCCTCGTTGGAAAGGTCTCGATCTCTACTTTTCAAGGAAACTGGAATCGGGTCGATCGGATGTAAGGAGGCGGAGCTACGTCTCCCGGAAGAGAGGCAACTTTAAAGCGCAAATGGCTATCAAATGGGGTGAAATAGGCCCACTTTGGGAGGCCGCAGCTCCTCCAATTCAGGTCCGAGAAGCAGAATTCTGGTATATTTTGAAAGGGCGGATCTCTGGCTTTAAAACGCTTCTCTCGGATGTTCGATTGGGCACATATTACCGGAGCAGACAGTACCGGCGCGCACCTACCCGCCACGCCGGGGCCTTTGGGGCTACAGGGTTGATCGACCCCTCGTTGGAAAGGTCTCGATCTCTACTTTTCAAGGAAACTGGAATCGGGTCGATCCGATGTAAGGAGGCGGAGCTACGTCTCCCGGAAGAGAGGCAACTTTAAAGAGCAAATGGCTATCAAATGGGGTGAAATAGGCCCACTTTGGGAGGCCGCAGCTCCTCCAAATCAGGTCCGAGAAGCAGAATTCTGGTATATTTTGAAAGGGCGGATCTCTGGCTTTAAAACGCTTCTCTCGGATTTTCGATTGGGCACATATTACCGGAGCAGACAGTACCGGCGCGCACCTACCCGCCACGCCGGGGCCTTTGGGGCTACAGGGTTGATCGACCCCTCGTTGGAAAGGTCTCGATCTCTACTTTTCAAGAAAACTGGAATCGGGTCGATCGGATGTAAGGAGGCGGAGCTACGTCTCCCGGAAGAGAGGCAACTTTAAAGCGCAAATGGCTATCAAATGGGGTGAAATAGGCCCACTTTGGGAGGCCGCAGCTCCTCCAAATCAGGTCCGAGAAGCAGAATTCTGGTATATTTTGAAAGGGCGGATCTCTGGCTTTAAAACGCTTCTCTCGGATTTTCGATTGGGCACATATTACCGGAGCAGACAGTACCGGCGCGCACCTACCCGCCACGCCGGGGCCTTTGGGGCTACAGGGTTGATCGACCCCTCGTTGGAAAGGTCTCGATCTCTACTTTTCAAGAAAACTGGAATCGGGTCGATCGGATGTAAGGAGGCGGAGCTACGTCTCCCGGAAGAGAGGCAACTTTAAAGCGCAAATGGCTATCAAATGGGGTGAAATAGGCCCACTTTGGGAGATCGCAGCTCCTCCAAATCAGGTCCGAGAAGCACAATTCTGGTATATTTTGAAAGGGCGGATCTCTGGCTTTAAAACGCTTCTCTCGGATTTTCGATTGGGCGCATATTACCGGAGCAGACAGTACCGGCGCGCACCTACCCGCCACGCCGGGGCCTTTGGGGCTACAGGGTTGATCGACCCCTCGTTGGAAAGGTCTCGATCTCTACTTTTCAAGGAAACTGGAATCGGGTCGATCGGATGTAAGGAGGCGGAGCTACGTCTCCCGGAAGAGAGGCAACTTTAAAGCGCAAATGGCTATCAAATGGGGTGAAATAGGCCCACTTTGGGAGACCGCAGCTCCTCCAAATCAGGTCCGAGAAGCAGAATTCTGGTATATTTTGAAAGGGCGGATCTCTGGCTTTAAAAAGCTTCTCTCGGTTTTTCGATTGGGCGCATAGTACCGGAGCAGACAGTACCGGCGCACACTTACCCGCCATGCCAGGGCCTTTGGGGCTACAGGGTTGATCGACCCCTCGTTGGAAAGCTCTAGATCTCTACTTTTCAAGGAAACCGGAATCCAGTCGATCGGATGTAAGGAGGCGGAGCTACGTCTCCCGGAAGAGAGGCAACTTTAAAGCGCGAATGGCTTTCAAATGGGGTGAAATAGGCCCACTTTGGGAGGCCGCAGCTCCTCCACATCAGGTCCGAGAAGCAGAATTCTGGTATATTTTGAAAGGGCGGATCTCTGGCTTTAAAAAGCTTCTCTCGGTTTTTCGATTGGGCGCATAGTACCGGAGCAGACAGTACCGGCGCACACCTACACGCCACGCCGGGGCCTTTGGGGCTACAGGGTTGATCGACCCCTCGTTGGAAAGCTCTAGATCTCTACTTTTCAAGGAAACCGGAATCCAGTCGATCGGATGTAAGGAGGCGAAGCTACGTCTCCCGGAAGAGAGGCAACTTTAAAGCGCGAATGGCTTTCAAATGGGGTGAAATAGGCCCACTTTGGGAGGCCGCAGCTCCTCCAAATCAAGTCCGAAAAGCACAATTCTGATATATTTTGAAAGGGCGGATCTCTGGTTTTAAAACTCTTCTCTCGGTTTTTCGATTGGGCGCATATTACCGGAGCAGACAGTACCGGCGCACACCTACCCGCCACGCCGGGGCCTTTGGGGCTACAGGGTTGATCGACCCCTCGTTGGAAAGCTCTAGATCTCTACTTTTCAAGGAAACCGGAATCCAGTCGATCGGATGTAAGGAGGCGGAGCTACGTCTCCCGGAAGAGAGGCAACTTTAAAGCGCGAATGGCTTTCAAATGGGGTGAAATATGCCCACTTTGGGAGGCCGCAGCTCCTCCAAATCAGGTCCGAGAAGCACAATTCTGGTATATTTTGAAAGGGCGGATCTCTGGCTTTAAAAAACTTCTCTCGGTTTTTCGATTGGGCGCATAGTACCGGAGCAGACAGTACCGGCGCACACCTACACGCCACGCCGGGGCCTTTGGGGCTACAGGGTTGATCGACCCCTCGTTGGAAAGCTCTATATCTCTACTTTTCAAGGAAACCGGAATCCAGTCGATCGGATGTAAGTAGGCGGAGCTACGTCTCCCGGAAGAGAGGCAACTTAAAAGCGCAAATGGCTATCAAATGGGGTGAAATAGGCCCACTTTGGGAGGCCGCAGCTCCTCCAAATCAGGTCCGAGAAGCAGAATTCTGGTATATTTTGAAAGGGCGGATCTCTGGCTTTAAAACGCTTCTCTCGGATTTTCGATTGGGCGCATATTACCGGAGCAGACAGTACCGGCGCGCACCTACCTGCCACGCCGGGGCCTTTGGGGCTACAGGGTTGATCGACCCCTCGTTGGAAAGGTCTCGATCTCTACTTTTCAAGGAAACTGGAATCGGGTCGATCGGATGTAAGGAGGCGGAGCTACGTCTCCCGGAAGAGAGGCAACTTTAAAGCGCAAATGGCTATCAAATGGGGTGAAATAGGCCCACTTTGGGAGACCGCAGCTCCTCCAAATCAGGTCCGAGAAGCAGAATTCTGGTATATTTTGAAAGGGCGGATCTCTGGCTTTAAAACGCTTCTCTCGGATTTTCGATTGGGCACATATTACCGGAGCAGACAGTACCGGCGCGCACCTACCCGCCACGCCGGGGCCTTTGGGGCTACAGGGTTGATCGACCCCTCGTTGGAAAGGTCTCGATCTCTACTTTTCAAGGAAACTGGAATCGGGTCGATCGGATGTAAGGAGGCGGAGCTACGTCTCCCGGAAGAGAGGCAACTTTAAAGCGCAAATGGCTATCAAATGGGGTGAAATAGGCCCACTTTGGGAGGCCGCAGCTCCTCCAATTCAGGTCCGAGAAGCAGAATTCTGGTATATTTTGAAAGGGCGGATCTCTGGCTTTAAAACGCTTCTCTCGGATGTTCGATTGGGCACATATTACCGGAGCAGACAGTACCGGCGCGCACCTACCCGCCACGCCGGGGCCTTTGGGGCTACAGGGTTGATCGACCCCTCGTTGGAAAGGTCTCGATCTCTACTTTTCAAGGAAACTGGAATCGGGTCGATCCGATGTAAGGAGGCGGAGCTACGTCTCCCGGAAGAGAGGCAACTTTAAAGAGCAAATGGCTATCAAATGGGGTGAAATAGGCCCACTTTGGGAGGCCGCAGCTCCTCCAAATCAGGTCCGAGAAGCAGAATTCTGGTATATTTTGAAAGGGCGGATCTCTGGCTTTAAAACGCTTCTCTCGGATTTTCGATTGGGCACATATTACCGGAGCAGACAGTACCGGCGCGCACCTACCCGCCACGCCGGGGCCTTTGGGGCTACAGGGTTGATCGACCCCTCGTTGGAAAGGTCTCGATCTCTACTTTTCAAGAAAACTGGAATCGGGTCGATCGGATGTAAGGAGGCGGAGCTACGTCTCCCGGAAGAGAGGCAACTTTAAAGCGCAAATGGCTATCAAATGGGGTGAAATAGGCCCACTTTGGGAGGCCGCAGCTCCTCCAAATCAGGTCCGAGAAGCAGAATTCTGGTATATTTTGAAAGGGCGGATCTCTGGCTTTAAAACGCTTCTCTCGGATTTTCGATTGGGCACATATTACCGGAGCAGACAGTACCGGCGCGCACCTACCCGCCACGCCGGGGCCTTTGGGGCTACAGGGTTGATCGACCCCTCGTTGGAAAGGTCTCGATCTCTACTTTTCAAGGAAACTGGAATCGGGTCGATCGGATGTAAGGAGGCGGAGCTACGTCTCCCGGAAGAGAGGCAACTTTAAAGCGCAAATGGCTATCAAATGGGGTGAAATAGGCCCACTTTGGGAGGCCGCAGCTCCTCCAAATCAGGTCCGAGAAGCACAATTCTGGTATATTTTGAAAGGGCGGATCTCTGGCTTTAAAACGCTTCTCTCGGATTTTCGATTGGGCGCATATTACCGGAGCAGACAGTACCGGCGCGCACCTACCCGCCACGCCGGGGCCTTTGGGGCTACAGGGTTGATCGACCCCTCGTTGGAAAGGTCTCGATCTCTACTTTTCAAGGAAACTGGAATCGGGTCGATCGGATGTAAGGAGGCGGAGCTACGTCTCCCGGAAGAGAGGCAACTTTAAAGCGCAAATGGCTATCAAATGGGGTGAAATAGGCCCACTTTGGGAGACCGCAGCTCCTCCAAATCAGGTCCGAGAAGCAGAATTCTGGTATATTTTGAAAGGGCGGATCTCTGGCTTTAAAACGCTTCTCTCGGATTTTCGATTGGGCGCATATTACCGGAGCAGACAGTACCGGCGCGCACCTACCCGCCACGCCGGGGCCTTTGGGGCTACAGGGTTGATCGACCCCTCGTTGGAAAGGTCTCGATCTCTACTTTTCAAGGAAACTGGAATCCGGTCGATCGGATGTAAGGAGGCGGAGCTACGTCTCCCGGAAGAGAGGCAACTTTAAAGCGCAAATGGCTATCAAATGGGGTGAAATAGGCCCACTTTGGGAGGCCGCAGCTCCTCCAAATCAGGTCCGAGAAGCAGAATTCTGGTATATTTTGAAAGGGCGGATCTCTGGCTTTAAAACGCTTCTCTCGGATTTTCGATTGGGCGCATATTACCGGAGCAGACAGTACCGGCGCACACCTACCCGCCACGCCGGGGCCTTTGGGGCTACAGGGTTGATCGACCCCTCGTTGGAAAGCTCTAGATCTCTACTTTTCAAGGAAACCGGAATCCAGTCGATCGGATGTAAGGAGGCGGAGCTACGTCTCCCGGAAGAGAGGCAACTTTAAAGCGCGAATGGCTTTCAAATGGGGTGAAATAGGCCCACTTTGGGAGGCCGCAGCTCCTCCAAATCAGGTCCGAGAAGCACAATTCTGGTATATTTTGAAAGGGCGGATCTCTGGCTTTAAAACGCTTCTCTCGGTTTTTCGATTGGGCGCATATTACCGGAGCAGACAGTACCGGCGCACACCTACCCGCCACGCCGGGGCCTTTGGGGCTACAGGGTTGATCGACCCCTCGTTGGAAAGCTCTAGATA
>NW_027440433.1:0-104632 GCF_031893055.1 Leptodactylus fuscus
ATAAACCCTGCCTGCATGTCAGTCTGTCTCCGGAGCAAGCAGGCAGCCACAAGAGGGCAACAAGCACTGCGAAATAAGAAGAAGAGGAGGAGGACGACAACAACAGCAGCAGTAATAGCAGTAGCAGTAGCATCAAGTTGTGCAAAATCCAGGTACAAGTGCAAAGCAATTTCTCTTGCTTGCCTCAGAAATTTTAATACTCCATTCTCTTCCACGGAAAAAAAGTTTTCAAGTCAGCAGGAAAATCTGAAACAAAATGAAGAAACCAAAATGAAAATAAATAAATTTGGACAAAAGAAAAAACAATTACCAAAAATTACAATGATAACAATACATCATATTTATATAGCGCCAACACATTCCGCAGCGCTGTACAATTTGTCAGGTTAATTTACAGACAACAATATACATTACAAAACTAGTCATTTCACACAATGCAGAAACTGAGGGCCCTGCTCGCAAGAGCTGACAATCTAAGAGGTAGAAGGGGTGACACAAAATTATTGAACCAAAAAAAATAAATAAAATTCGGAAATACAAATAGGATTTCTCATCTAATTCTTCTGATTTGTTGCAAGACATTGAAATGCCAGCAAGCAAGCAGCAGAAGGAAAAAAGAAATTCTTTTTCTATTTTTCAACCAAATTAAGAGGGGTGCACCGGTCCTGGAGATACTGCAATACCAGGTCAATGCGTGGAGTGGACAGAGCAAGCTCTATTTCCATCTCCCTGTTCCAAAAATCCATTTAATATATGGTCCCCAGATAGGGGACGTATCAGATATTAAACTGATAAGAACAGATACTACACTTGATCTTAGCCAAAAGGCCGAGAAGCGATAACCCAAAAATTGGACGCACCCGAGCGGCGCCCCCCGGAAGCAACGTGCACTGCCAAAGGAGAAGGAAGAACAGCTAGCAACCTGGTCAGCAACTCTCACACCCAGGCAAGAAACACAGGTGCACAGCATTACCACAGTCAGCCAATCAATGGTTAATCACTACAGGAAAGTGACCACAGGTGATAGTAGAACTTTGGCGGCAAGGACTCGGCAGTGCACTGCCTTCGCAGCAGGCAAATCTGCATCAGGCCCGCCTCTGCATTAGACCACACCCACTAAAACGTACTTCACGAAGAGTTTGTTTGCTTTTCCTCGAAACACAGCTTCTACGGTTTAATTCCCAAAAAATAGAAAAGGAATACATTACATCACAAAATTGGGGCCCCCACAAGAAGAGAGTGAGTGGGGGGAATAGGAAAGCAAGCAGGGAGAAGAAGAAGAAGGATGGCTCTGGCTCTAAGACTCGTCAGGTTTGTCCACCGGAGGCCCGCACGGCTGGAGCATCTTCTCCATCAAATTGAAGCGCACACGGGCCTTGCTCTCGTTCTCAGCTACAGCAAAGTAGTTCAGCAGGTCAAAGTGGCCCATGTAAGAGCAGTAGGAGTCTCGGTGCTGATTCACCAGCCATTCCCACTTGGTGGTATCTGCGTGACCAGTGCCAATATATTTGGACTGGAGGTGCTCCAGCTGGCTGTGGATAGTGTACCGATCTGTCATGGTGTGTGAGGTCTGCACCAAAAGGTGAACAGGGTGATAGCCAATGCGTTTGGCATCACAGTAGGGCCCACGGCCCCACCTCTACACTTCTCAGCACATCGCTGTCTGCTTGGTACATTTTTGTCGTCATCAAAGCAAGTCCAAAAAATGCTAGACAGAGAAAATTTCCGAAACCGTACGAAGAATGTTCCTCTTGTACAGCGAAACAGATCAAATCCAGTTGCCACTACTGTCACTCAGCGATGCACAGCGCTTGCTGCAAATCTGCATAAACCCTGCCTGCATGTCAGTCTGTCTCCGGAGCAAGCAGGCAGCCACAAGAGGGCAACAAGCACTGCGAAATAAGAAGAAGAGGAGGAGGACGACAACAACAGCAGCAGTAATAGCAGTAGCAGTAGCATCAAGTTGTGCAAAATCCAGGTACAAGTGCAAAGCAATTTCTCTTGCTTGCCTCAGAAATTTTAATACTCCATTCTCTTCCACGGAAAAAAAGTTTTCAAGTCAGCAGGAAAATCTGAAACAAAATGAAGAAACCAAAATGAAAATAAATAAATTTGGACAAAAGAAAAAACAATTACCAAAAATTACAATGATAACAATACATCATATTTATATAGCGCCAACACATTCCGCAGCGCTGTACAATTTGTCAGGTTAATTTACAGACAACAATATACATTACAAAACTAGTCATTTCACACAATGCAGAAACTGAGGGCCCTGCTCGCAAGAGCTGACAATCTAAGAGGTAGAAGGGGTGACACAAAATTATTGAACCAAAAAAAATAAATAAAATTCGGAAATACAAATAGGATTTCTCATCTAATTCTTCTGATTTGTTGCAAGACATTGAAATGCCAGCAAGCAAGCAGCAGAAGGAAAAAAGAAATTCTTTTTCTATTTTTCAACCAAATTAAGAGGGGTGCACCGGTCCTGGAGATACTGCAATACCAGGTCAATGCGTGGAGTGGACAGAGCAAGCTCTATTTCCATCTCCCTGTTCCAAAAATCCATTTAATATATGGTCCCCAGATAGGGGACGTATCAGATATTAAACTGATAAGAACAGATACTACACTTGATCTTAGCCAAAAGGCCGAGAAGCGATAACCCAAAAATTGGACGCACCCGAGCGGCGCCCCCCGGAAGCAACGTGCACTGCCAAAGGAGAAGGAAGAACAGCTAGCAACCTGGTCAGCAACTCTCACACCCAGGCAAGAAACACAGGTGCACAGCATTACCACAGTCAGCCAATCAATGGTTAATCACTACAGGAAAGTGACCACAGGTGATAGTAGAACTTTGGCGGCAAGGACTCGGCAGTGCACTGCCTTCGCAGCAGGCAAATCTGCATCAGGCCCGCCTCTGCATTAGACCACACCCACTAAAACGTACTTCACGAAGAGTTTGTTTGCTTTTCCTCGAAACACAGCTTCTACGGTTTAATTCCCAAAAAATAGAAAAGGAATACATTACATCACAAAATTGGGGCCCCCACAAGAAGAGAGTGAGTGGGGGGAATAGGAAAGCAAGCAGGGAGAAGAAGAAGAAGGATGGCTCTGGCTCTAAGACTCGTCAGGTTTGTCCACCGGAGGCCCGCACGGCTGGAGCATCTTCTCCATCAAATTGAAGCGCACACGGGCCTTGCTCTCGTTCTCAGCTACAGCAAAGTAGTTCAGCAGGTCAAAGTGGCCCATGTAAGAGCAGTAGGAGTCTCGGTGCTGATTCACCAGCCATTCCCACTTGGTGGTATCTGCGTGACCAGTGCCAATATATTTGGACTGGAGGTGCTCCAGCTGGCTGTGGATAGTGTACCGATCTGTCATGGTGTGTGAGGTCTGCACCAAAAGGTGAACAGGGTGATAGCCAATGCGTTTGGCATCACAGTAGGGCCCACGGCCCCACCTCTACACTTCTCAGCACATCGCTGTCTGCTTGGTACATTTTTGTCGTCATCAAAGCAAGTCCAAAAAATGCTAGACAGAGAAAATTTCCGAAACCGTACGAAGAATGTTCCTCTTGTACAGCGAAACAGATCAAATCCAGTTGCCACTACTGTCACTCAGCGATGCACAGCGCTTGCTGCAAATCTGCATAAACCCTGCCTGCATGTCAGTCTGTCTCCGGAGCAAGCAGGCAGCCACAAGAGGGCAACAAGCACTGCGAAATAAGAAGAAGAGGAGGAGGACGACAACAACAGCAGCAGTAATAGCAGTAGCAGTAGCATCAAGTTGTGCAAAATCCAGGTACAAGTGCAAAGCAATTTCTCTTGCTTGCCTCAGAAATTTTAATACTCCATTCTCTTCCACGGAAAAAAAGTTTTCAAGTCAGCAGGAAAATCTGAAACAAAATGAAGAAACCAAAATGAAAATAAATAAATTTGGACAAAAGAAAAAACAATTACCAAAAATTACAATGATAACAATACATCATATTTATATAGCGCCAACACATTCCGCAGCGCTGTACAATTTGTCAGGTTAATTTACAGACAACAATATACATTACAAAACTAGTCATTTCACACAATGCAGAAACTGAGGGCCCTGCTCGCAAGAGCTGACAATCTAAGAGGTAGAAGGGGTGACACAAAATTATTGAACCAAAAAAAATAAATAAAATTCGGAAATACAAATAGGATTTCTCATCTAATTCTTCTGATTTGTTGCAAGACATTGAAATGCCAGCAAGCAAGCAGCAGAAGGAAAAAAGAAATTCTTTTTCTATTTTTCAACCAAATTAAGAGGGGTGCACCGGTCCTGGAGATACTGCAATACCAGGTCAATGCGTGGAGTGGACAGAGCAAGCTCTATTTCCATCTCCCTGTTCCAAAAATCCATTTAATATATGGTCCCCAGATAGGGGACGTATCAGATATTAAACTGATAAGAACAGATACTACACTTGATCTTAGCCAAAAGGCCGAGAAGCGATAACCCAAAAATTGGACGCACCCGAGCGGCGCCCCCCGGAAGCAACGTGCACTGCCAAAGGAGAAGGAAGAACAGCTAGCAACCTGGTCAGCAACTCTCACACCCAGGCAAGAAACACAGGTGCACAGCATTACCACAGTCAGCCAATCAATGGTTAATCACTACAGGAAAGTGACCACAGGTGATAGTAGAACTTTGGCGGCAAGGACTCGGCAGTGCACTGCCTTCGCAGCAGGCAAATCTGCATCAGGCCCGCCTCTGCATTAGACCACACCCACTAAAACGTACTTCACGAAGAGTTTGTTTGCTTTTCCTCGAAACACAGCTTCTACGGTTTAATTCCCAAAAAATAGAAAAGGAATACATTACATCACAAAATTGGGGCCCCCACAAGAAGAGAGTGAGTGGGGGGAATAGGAAAGCAAGCAGGGAGAAGAAGAAGAAGGATGGCTCTGGCTCTAAGACTCGTCAGGTTTGTCCACCGGAGGCCCGCACGGCTGGAGCATCTTCTCCATCAAATTGAAGCGCACACGGGCCTTGCTCTCGTTCTCAGCTACAGCAAAGTAGTTCAGCAGGTCAAAGTGGCCCATGTAAGAGCAGTAGGAGTCTCGGTGCTGATTCACCAGCCATTCCCACTTGGTGGTATCTGCGTGACCAGTGCCAATATATTTGGACTGGAGGTGCTCCAGCTGGCTGTGGATAGTGTACCGATCTGTCATGGTGTGTGAGGTCTGCACCAAAAGGTGAACAGGGTGATAGCCAATGCGTTTGGCATCACAGTAGGGCCCACGGCCCCACCTCTACACTTCTCAGCACATCGCTGTCTGCTTGGTACATTTTTGTCGTCATCAAAGCAAGTCCAAAAAATGCTAGACAGAGAAAATTTCCGAAACCGTACGAAGAATGTTCCTCTTGTACAGCGAAACAGATCAAATCCAGTTGCCACTACTGTCACTCAGCGATGCACAGCGCTTGCTGCAAATCTGCATAAACCCTGCCTGCATGTCAGTCTGTCTCCGGAGCAAGCAGGCAGCCACAAGAGGGCAACAAGCACTGCGAAATAAGAAGAAGAGGAGGAGGACGACAACAACAGCAGCAGTAATAGCAGTAGCAGTAGCATCAAGTTGTGCAAAATCCAGGTACAAGTGCAAAGCAATTTCTCTTGCTTGCCTCAGAAATTTTAATACTCCATTCTCTTCCACGGAAAAAAAGTTTTCAAGTCAGCAGGAAAATCTGAAACAAAATGAAGAAACCAAAATGAAAATAAATAAATTTGGACAAAAGAAAAAACAATTACCAAAAATTACAATGATAACAATACATCATATTTATATAGCGCCAACACATTCCGCAGCGCTGTACAATTTGTCAGGTTAATTTACAGACAACAATATACATTACAAAACTAGTCATTTCACACAATGCAGAAACTGAGGGCCCTGCTCGCAAGAGCTGACAATCTAAGAGGTAGAAGGGGTGACACAAAATTATTGAACCAAAAAAAATAAATAAAATTCGGAAATACAAATAGGATTTCTCATCTAATTCTTCTGATTTGTTGCAAGACATTGAAATGCCAGCAAGCAAGCAGCAGAAGGAAAAAAGAAATTCTTTTTCTATTTTTCAACCAAATTAAGAGGGGTGCACCGGTCCTGGAGATACTGCAATACCAGGTCAATGCGTGGAGTGGACAGAGCAAGCTCTATTTCCATCTCCCTGTTCCAAAAATCCATTTAATATATGGTCCCCAGATAGGGGACGTATCAGATATTAAACTGATAAGAACAGATACTACACTTGATCTTAGCCAAAAGGCCGAGAAGCGATAACCCAAAAATTGGACGCACCCGAGCGGCGCCCCCCGGAAGCAACGTGCACTGCCAAAGGAGAAGGAAGAACAGCTAGCAACCTGGTCAGCAACTCTCACACCCAGGCAAGAAACACAGGTGCACAGCATTACCACAGTCAGCCAATCAATGGTTAATCACTACAGGAAAGTGACCACAGGTGATAGTAGAACTTTGGCGGCAAGGACTCGGCAGTGCACTGCCTTCGCAGCAGGCAAATCTGCATCAGGCCCGCCTCTGCATTAGACCACACCCACTAAAACGTACTTCACGAAGAGTTTGTTTGCTTTTCCTCGAAACACAGCTTCTACGGTTTAATTCCCAAAAAATAGAAAAGGAATACATTACATCACAAAATTGGGGCCCCCACAAGAAGAGAGTGAGTGGGGGGAATAGGAAAGCAAGCAGGGAGAAGAAGAAGAAGGATGGCTCTGGCTCTAAGACTCGTCAGGTTTGTCCACCGGAGGCCCGCACGGCTGGAGCATCTTCTCCATCAAATTGAAGCGCACACGGGCCTTGCTCTCGTTCTCAGCTACAGCAAAGTAGTTCAGCAGGTCAAAGTGGCCCATGTAAGAGCAGTAGGAGTCTCGGTGCTGATTCACCAGCCATTCCCACTTGGTGGTATCTGCGTGACCAGTGCCAATATATTTGGACTGGAGGTGCTCCAGCTGGCTGTGGATAGTGTACCGATCTGTCATGGTGTGTGAGGTCTGCACCAAAAGGTGAACAGGGTGATAGCCAATGCGTTTGGCATCACAGTAGGGCCCACGGCCCCACCTCTACACTTCTCAGCACATCGCTGTCTGCTTGGTACATTTTTGTCGTCATCAAAGCAAGTCCAAAAAATGCTAGACAGAGAAAATTTCCGAAACCGTACGAAGAATGTTCCTCTTGTACAGCGAAACAGATCAAATCCAGTTGCCACTACTGTCACTCAGCGATGCACAGCGCTTGCTGCAAATCTGCATAAACCCTGCCTGCATGTCAGTCTGTCTCCGGAGCAAGCAGGCAGCCACAAGAGGGCAACAAGCACTGCGAAATAAGAAGAAGAGGAGGAGGACGACAACAACAGCAGCAGTAATAGCAGTAGCAGTAGCATCAAGTTGTGCAAAATCCAGGTACAAGTGCAAAGCAATTTCTCTTGCTTGCCTCAGAAATTTTAATACTCCATTCTCTTCCACGGAAAAAAAGTTTTCAAGTCAGCAGGAAAATCTGAAACAAAATGAAGAAACCAAAATGAAAATAAATAAATTTGGACAAAAGAAAAAACAATTACCAAAAATTACAATGATAACAATACATCATATTTATATAGCGCCAACACATTCCGCAGCGCTGTACAATTTGTCAGGTTAATTTACAGACAACAATATACATTACAAAACTAGTCATTTCACACAATGCAGAAACTGAGGGCCCTGCTCGCAAGAGCTGACAATCTAAGAGGTAGAAGGGGTGACACAAAATTATTGAACCAAAAAAAATAAATAAAATTCGGAAATACAAATAGGATTTCTCATCTAATTCTTCTGATTTGTTGCAAGACATTGAAATGCCAGCAAGCAAGCAGCAGAAGGAAAAAAGAAATTCTTTTTCTATTTTTCAACCAAATTAAGAGGGGTGCACCGGTCCTGGAGATACTGCAATACCAGGTCAATGCGTGGAGTGGACAGAGCAAGCTCTATTTCCATCTCCCTGTTCCAAAAATCCATTTAATATATGGTCCCCAGATAGGGGACGTATCAGATATTAAACTGATAAGAACAGATACTACACTTGATCTTAGCCAAAAGGCCGAGAAGCGATAACCCAAAAATTGGACGCACCCGAGCGGCGCCCCCCGGAAGCAACGTGCACTGCCAAAGGAGAAGGAAGAACAGCTAGCAACCTGGTCAGCAACTCTCACACCCAGGCAAGAAACACAGGTGCACAGCATTACCACAGTCAGCCAATCAATGGTTAATCACTACAGGAAAGTGACCACAGGTGATAGTAGAACTTTGGCGGCAAGGACTCGGCAGTGCACTGCCTTCGCAGCAGGCAAATCTGCATCAGGCCCGCCTCTGCATTAGACCACACCCACTAAAACGTACTTCACGAAGAGTTTGTTTGCTTTTCCTCGAAACACAGCTTCTACGGTTTAATTCCCAAAAAATAGAAAAGGAATACATTACATCACAAAATTGGGGCCCCCACAAGAAGAGAGTGAGTGGGGGGAATAGGAAAGCAAGCAGGGAGAAGAAGAAGAAGGATGGCTCTGGCTCTAAGACTCGTCAGGTTTGTCCACCGGAGGCCCGCACGGCTGGAGCATCTTCTCCATCAAATTGAAGCGCACACGGGCCTTGCTCTCGTTCTCAGCTACAGCAAAGTAGTTCAGCAGGTCAAAGTGGCCCATGTAAGAGCAGTAGGAGTCTCGGTGCTGATTCACCAGCCATTCCCACTTGGTGGTATCTGCGTGACCAGTGCCAATATATTTGGACTGGAGGTGCTCCAGCTGGCTGTGGATAGTGTACCGATCTGTCATGGTGTGTGAGGTCTGCACCAAAAGGTGAACAGGGTGATAGCCAATGCGTTTGGCATCACAGTAGGGCCCACGGCCCCACCTCTACACTTCTCAGCACATCGCTGTCTGCTTGGTACATTTTTGTCGTCATCAAAGCAAGTCCAAAAAATGCTAGACAGAGAAAATTTCCGAAACCGTACGAAGAATGTTCCTCTTGTACAGCGAAACAGATCAAATCCAGTTGCCACTACTGTCACTCAGCGATGCACAGCGCTTGCTGCAAATCTGCATAAACCCTGCCTGCATGTCAGTCTGTCTCCGGAGCAAGCAGGCAGCCACAAGAGGGCAACAAGCACTGCGAAATAAGAAGAAGAGGAGGAGGACGACAACAACAGCAGCAGTAATAGCAGTAGCAGTAGCATCAAGTTGTGCAAAATCCAGGTACAAGTGCAAAGCAATTTCTCTTGCTTGCCTCAGAAATTTTAATACTCCATTCTCTTCCACGGAAAAAAAGTTTTCAAGTCAGCAGGAAAATCTGAAACAAAATGAAGAAACCAAAATGAAAATAAATAAATTTGGACAAAAGAAAAAACAATTACCAAAAATTACAATGATAACAATACATCATATTTATATAGCGCCAACACATTCCGCAGCGCTGTACAATTTGTCAGGTTAATTTACAGACAACAATATACATTACAAAACTAGTCATTTCACACAATGCAGAAACTGAGGGCCCTGCTCGCAAGAGCTGACAATCTAAGAGGTAGAAGGGGTGACACAAAATTATTGAACCAAAAAAAATAAATAAAATTCGGAAATACAAATAGGATTTCTCATCTAATTCTTCTGATTTGTTGCAAGACATTGAAATGCCAGCAAGCAAGCAGCAGAAGGAAAAAAGAAATTCTTTTTCTATTTTTCAACCAAATTAAGAGGGGTGCACCGGTCCTGGAGATACTGCAATACCAGGTCAATGCGTGGAGTGGACAGAGCAAGCTCTATTTCCATCTCCCTGTTCCAAAAATCCATTTAATATATGGTCCCCAGATAGGGGACGTATCAGATATTAAACTGATAAGAACAGATACTACACTTGATCTTAGCCAAAAGGCCGAGAAGCGATAACCCAAAAATTGGACGCACCCGAGCGGCGCCCCCCGGAAGCAACGTGCACTGCCAAAGGAGAAGGAAGAACAGCTAGCAACCTGGTCAGCAACTCTCACACCCAGGCAAGAAACACAGGTGCACAGCATTACCACAGTCAGCCAATCAATGGTTAATCACTACAGGAAAGTGACCACAGGTGATAGTAGAACTTTGGCGGCAAGGACTCGGCAGTGCACTGCCTTCGCAGCAGGCAAATCTGCATCAGGCCCGCCTCTGCATTAGACCACACCCACTAAAACGTACTTCACGAAGAGTTTGTTTGCTTTTCCTCGAAACACAGCTTCTACGGTTTAATTCCCAAAAAATAGAAAAGGAATACATTACATCACAAAATTGGGGCCCCCACAAGAAGAGAGTGAGTGGGGGGAATAGGAAAGCAAGCAGGGAGAAGAAGAAGAAGGATGGCTCTGGCTCTAAGACTCGTCAGGTTTGTCCACCGGAGGCCCGCACGGCTGGAGCATCTTCTCCATCAAATTGAAGCGCACACGGGCCTTGCTCTCGTTCTCAGCTACAGCAAAGTAGTTCAGCAGGTCAAAGTGGCCCATGTAAGAGCAGTAGGAGTCTCGGTGCTGATTCACCAGCCATTCCCACTTGGTGGTATCTGCGTGACCAGTGCCAATATATTTGGACTGGAGGTGCTCCAGCTGGCTGTGGATAGTGTACCGATCTGTCATGGTGTGTGAGGTCTGCACCAAAAGGTGAACAGGGTGATAGCCAATGCGTTTGGCATCACAGTAGGGCCCACGGCCCCACCTCTACACTTCTCAGCACATCGCTGTCTGCTTGGTACATTTTTGTCGTCATCAAAGCAAGTCCAAAAAATGCTAGACAGAGAAAATTTCCGAAACCGTACGAAGAATGTTCCTCTTGTACAGCGAAACAGATCAAATCCAGTTGCCACTACTGTCACTCAGCGATGCACAGCGCTTGCTGCAAATCTGCATAAACCCTGCCTGCATGTCAGTCTGTCTCCGGAGCAAGCAGGCAGCCACAAGAGGGCAACAAGCACTGCGAAATAAGAAGAAGAGGAGGAGGACGACAACAACAGCAGCAGTAATAGCAGTAGCAGTAGCATCAAGTTGTGCAAAATCCAGGTACAAGTGCAAAGCAATTTCTCTTGCTTGCCTCAGAAATTTTAATACTCCATTCTCTTCCACGGAAAAAAAGTTTTCAAGTCAGCAGGAAAATCTGAAACAAAATGAAGAAACCAAAATGAAAATAAATAAATTTGGACAAAAGAAAAAACAATTACCAAAAATTACAATGATAACAATACATCATATTTATATAGCGCCAACACATTCCGCAGCGCTGTACAATTTGTCAGGTTAATTTACAGACAACAATATACATTACAAAACTAGTCATTTCACACAATGCAGAAACTGAGGGCCCTGCTCGCAAGAGCTGACAATCTAAGAGGTAGAAGGGGTGACACAAAATTATTGAACCAAAAAAAATAAATAAAATTCGGAAATACAAATAGGATTTCTCATCTAATTCTTCTGATTTGTTGCAAGACATTGAAATGCCAGCAAGCAAGCAGCAGAAGGAAAAAAGAAATTCTTTTTCTATTTTTCAACCAAATTAAGAGGGGTGCACCGGTCCTGGAGATACTGCAATACCAGGTCAATGCGTGGAGTGGACAGAGCAAGCTCTATTTCCATCTCCCTGTTCCAAAAATCCATTTAATATATGGTCCCCAGATAGGGGACGTATCAGATATTAAACTGATAAGAACAGATACTACACTTGATCTTAGCCAAAAGGCCGAGAAGCGATAACCCAAAAATTGGACGCACCCGAGCGGCGCCCCCCGGAAGCAACGTGCACTGCCAAAGGAGAAGGAAGAACAGCTAGCAACCTGGTCAGCAACTCTCACACCCAGGCAAGAAACACAGGTGCACAGCATTACCACAGTCAGCCAATCAATGGTTAATCACTACAGGAAAGTGACCACAGGTGATAGTAGAACTTTGGCGGCAAGGACTCGGCAGTGCACTGCCTTCGCAGCAGGCAAATCTGCATCAGGCCCGCCTCTGCATTAGACCACACCCACTAAAACGTACTTCACGAAGAGTTTGTTTGCTTTTCCTCGAAACACAGCTTCTACGGTTTAATTCCCAAAAAATAGAAAAGGAATACATTACATCACAAAATTGGGGCCCCCACAAGAAGAGAGTGAGTGGGGGGAATAGGAAAGCAAGCAGGGAGAAGAAGAAGAAGGATGGCTCTGGCTCTAAGACTCGTCAGGTTTGTCCACCGGAGGCCCGCACGGCTGGAGCATCTTCTCCATCAAATTGAAGCGCACACGGGCCTTGCTCTCGTTCTCAGCTACAGCAAAGTAGTTCAGCAGGTCAAAGTGGCCCATGTAAGAGCAGTAGGAGTCTCGGTGCTGATTCACCAGCCATTCCCACTTGGTGGTATCTGCGTGACCAGTGCCAATATATTTGGACTGGAGGTGCTCCAGCTGGCTGTGGATAGTGTACCGATCTGTCATGGTGTGTGAGGTCTGCACCAAAAGGTGAACAGGGTGATAGCCAATGCGTTTGGCATCACAGTAGGGCCCACGGCCCCACCTCTACACTTCTCAGCACATCGCTGTCTGCTTGGTACATTTTTGTCGTCATCAAAGCAAGTCCAAAAAATGCTAGACAGAGAAAATTTCCGAAACCGTACGAAGAATGTTCCTCTTGTACAGCGAAACAGATCAAATCCAGTTGCCACTACTGTCACTCAGCGATGCACAGCGCTTGCTGCAAATCTGCATAAACCCTGCCTGCATGTCAGTCTGTCTCCGGAGCAAGCAGGCAGCCACAAGAGGGCAACAAGCACTGCGAAATAAGAAGAAGAGGAGGAGGACGACAACAACAGCAGCAGTAATAGCAGTAGCAGTAGCATCAAGTTGTGCAAAATCCAGGTACAAGTGCAAAGCAATTTCTCTTGCTTGCCTCAGAAATTTTAATACTCCATTCTCTTCCACGGAAAAAAAGTTTTCAAGTCAGCAGGAAAATCTGAAACAAAATGAAGAAACCAAAATGAAAATAAATAAATTTGGACAAAAGAAAAAACAATTACCAAAAATTACAATGATAACAATACATCATATTTATATAGCGCCAACACATTCCGCAGCGCTGTACAATTTGTCAGGTTAATTTACAGACAACAATATACATTACAAAACTAGTCATTTCACACAATGCAGAAACTGAGGGCCCTGCTCGCAAGAGCTGACAATCTAAGAGGTAGAAGGGGTGACACAAAATTATTGAACCAAAAAAAATAAATAAAATTCGGAAATACAAATAGGATTTCTCATCTAATTCTTCTGATTTGTTGCAAGACATTGAAATGCCAGCAAGCAAGCAGCAGAAGGAAAAAAGAAATTCTTTTTCTATTTTTCAACCAAATTAAGAGGGGTGCACCGGTCCTGGAGATACTGCAATACCAGGTCAATGCGTGGAGTGGACAGAGCAAGCTCTATTTCCATCTCCCTGTTCCAAAAATCCATTTAATATATGGTCCCCAGATAGGGGACGTATCAGATATTAAACTGATAAGAACAGATTTTTTTTTGATTTACTAGCCACTAAGGGCCATTTTTATTAAGCAAGAAAGTCAAGTAACATACATTTTTATGATTATTCATGTATACAAATAATCACATAATTTAGCATAAAATAACATAAATATACAAGTTTACACGTCTCAGTCACAGAAATGCATAAAATATCATATCACAGTTCATTAAAAGATTCCGACTCGGTACATAAGTTGGACACATGGTGACGTCAAGTAGCTGTTCTCCACTCCTCATAATGCCATAATTTTATTGCAGGAGCGTTCTGTTTTTTGTCTAAAACATAATATAAATACATTCCACTAAAACACAGATTTAAAACGTCGCGTGTAGTTAAAAGTTCATGTTTAAAGACTAAAATGTTTCTCGCCGCCCAGAGTGCGCCCTTTGCTGTGTTGATGGCCTTCCACGCCGTCGCCTGATGTCTTTGGGAGGGGCATCTGAATAGTCCATATAAAATAGTTTCAGGGGTTAAAATCTGGAGGTCCGCCATCTTCTTTAAAAGTGGAAAAAACAGCTTCCAGAAATCTTGCGCGAAACTGCAGTCCCAAAGGAGGTGTTGTATTGTTTCATCTCTCCTACATCCAGTCCTGGGACAGACGGCGGACCTCGCATAGCCCCTCCGGTATTGGAACGCCCGGCATGGAAGGCACATCTGGGCGCAACTCCAGGCGAGGTCTCTCTGTGGGTTAAAAAGATAAGAAGCGTTAATTAAAATCCACGCGGTTTTGCTCTTTTGCTCACTGAGGTTACCAATCTTACACACGACCTCTTTGCTTTTAAAATCTGCGGTTAACTTTTTGCTATTCTTAAGAAGTTCAACACTCTTACTTTTTAAGTCATATAAAAACACAATTTTTTCTATTATCACATAGTGCGGGACTAATTTAAAAGAGTAAGGGGCTGTTAAAACGATATCGAACCACTTAAATCTCCGCATAAAAAAACCTAGATAATAACGAGTAAAATATGACCAATGGTTGTTTTTAAAAAGAGTGTTAAAAACGTAGCAAAAATATTTTAATAAAAGGAATCTGCTAAAATCGGGAAAATCCCTCCCCCCGTTCTTTTTGGACTTCATTACTTCACTTCGTTTTAATTTCTCCATAGGGGAGTTCCAAAAGAACGTGTAACAGTTTTTCGTGATTTTTTTAAGCATATTTGTGGGGGGAGGGAACACCATGCTTAAATAGAGTAAAATCGGTAAAATAATCATCTTTAAAACCAGCACTTTACCCTCCATGGACAGATTCCTCAATTTCCAGAGACACAGCTTAGCATTTACCTTGTCCGCCACCATGTTCCAACTTGTCACGCCATTATTAGACTCGCTGAAAGAAATGCCTAAAATGGTTATTGACTCTAAAACTGGGACGGGTACATCTTTAAAATCCATTCCTCTCCCAATTTCTAAAACAGAGCTCTTGTTAAAATTAACCTTAAAACCAGAGGCACAGCAATAAAACTCGATTTGTCTTAATGTTTTTAAAAGCGAAGGGGTGTCCCTGCATAAAATCGCGACATCGTCCATGTACCCCACTGCTTTAGCCTCGACCCCCGCCCCCCCTGGGAGGGGGACGCCATGGATCTGCTTGTCTTTGCGTATTACACTTAAAAGAGGCTCTAACGCACAAATAAAAAGCAGTGGGGACAAGGGACACCCCTGTTTTACCCCTGATTCTAAAAAAAATTCCTCTGTTTTAAAACCATTGATTAAAACTTGGCTAGTACAACAGTCATAAAAAGCCCGTAGCGATAATAAAAAACCTTCAGGTATGCCCATCTTCTCTAAAACCTTAAACAAATAAAAATGCGACACTCTGTCGAAGGCTTTTTCAAAGTCTATGGAAAGTATTGCCAAATGACCTCTGCGGCTCTTAGTATCCTCTATCACGTCCTTTATTAAATTAAGGTTCTCCCAGATGTTGCGCCCCGGGATTGCACATACCTGGTTTCCGTGAATTATTTTAGCGGCGATGTTTTTGAGGCGGGTAGCACACAGCTTAGCCATGATTTTATAATCCGTGTTTAGGAGTGTGATTGGCCTCCAATTTTTTAAATCACTTTTTTCTCCTTTTTTATATATCAAAGTTACCACACCTCTTTTCCAGGACCCCGGGATCTGCTTGGATCTAAAAACCTCTAAAAACAAAGTAAAAAGGTCATCCTTTAAAACTTCATAAAACTTTACATAAAATTCGACAGGCATACCATCCAGTCCGGGCACCTTCCCCGTCTTAAAGCTTTTAATAGCGTCTAAAATTTCCCTCTCATTGGGCTCTCGGGATAAAAAGTTTTGTGAGACAGGGTCTAAAACTGCTGTAATTTCTTTCAGCGAGTCATCTAAAAAAGACTGATCCACGGGCTTAGCACTAAAAAGGTTAGAATAAAAACCATGTACCTTTTTTAAAATATTTTGGATATTAGATTCACCATCAATTTCTGAGATGCACTCTTTTTTACCGTTTGCCTTTTTAAAAAAATATCTGGAACACGTTTCATTTTGTTCTATGTGCTTAATACGGGAGCGGAAGATAATCTCCTTCCCTTTCTTTTCCAGACATTTTCTAATTTCTTCCTTCAGAATTAAAATCTCGTGTTCCATATCAAGGCCATGGTTTTTAAAATAGTAAAAGGTCTGCAAGCGGGTGTTTAAATTGTCATAAAAAGCCCTGTTTTCCTTTGCGATCTTTTTTCCCCATTTGATAAAAAACTTACGAATTTTCTTTTTTGTGTCTTCCCACCAGGCTACGATGGAGGACTGGGGATTTCTTTGCCGCCTGCAGACCGCATAAAACCTTTTAAAATCTTCTGCCACCCGTGGATCGTCTAGCAGGGAAACATTCAATTTCCAAGACCTAAAACCTCTAAAATGATTATTATTAAGATTCACAGTAAAACATATCATTTTATGGTCAGAAAAAACATTGGCTAAAACCTCGCAACTAGATGGCAGTACGTCCTCAGAGCATAAAACAAAATCGATTCTAGAACTACAGGTTGCGTTGCTCCAGGTGGCGCCGGCTTCCTCCGGTATGCCCCTGTTACAAGTTTTGTACACGTCTGTTAAATTATTGTCAATGATTATGTTTTTGAGCATACCGGAGGTTTTATCGTAGTTGCGACTATTGCTGCTTGTCAGCCGGCGCTCACCCTTGAGGACGGTGTTAAAATCCCCGGCAAGGATGAGGGGTTCAGCAGAATTTATATGCAGTTGTAATACCTCCATCATCCTTGCCCTGTCGTCTCTGTTGGGGGAAGCATAAAAATTTAAAAACTGCCATCTAGTGCCGTCAATAAAAGCTTTAACCAATAAAATCCTACCAGGTAAAATTTCTTGGATAAAATCAATTTGAATGTTTCCCCTAAAAAGAATGGCGACCCCGGCGGATCCGGGCTCGTTAGACCCGGACCACGCAGACGAACCATAGATCCAGTCTCTTTCGTAGATTTCGTAGTTTGAACGGTGGGGGATGCTGCACTCCTGCAGGAAAAACACTGATGCCGATAAAAGTGAAAGATAATTCATTAAAGCCGCACGCCTCCTTCTGCTGCTGGCGCTCCTTATATTTAGTGTAATGCCCTTCAGGACTGCCATGAGGAGAGAAGGAGAGGTTATAGTTCACACGAAAAAAACAACGATACTTCATCCCAAGGAAGACTTCCTGGTTTCTGTATGCTAATCTTCTGACCCACCAGCCCGCCTCACTATCTGGCAATCTTCCCCACTCAGGTCAGACCTGGGGGAAAAGGAGAGGGAGCTAGCATCGTCAAAACCGCAGATAACCCCGCTACGGGATCTCGCGTCAATGTTTGGCCACAGGTCCACTAGGGCCTCCAGGGACTGGGCATTCAGATCCATTTCGTATGAGTCAGGTGGTCTACCCGGGGACCCCCCTTCCTCCCTCGGGCTTTCACCCGGCTGATCTACGGGAGGGGGGGGGCTGCGCACATGGCGGTGTGTTTACCATTTCGTACGGGTCAGGGACAGCATCACCTGGGGCGGGCACACCAGTCTCACCCGACACGCCCACTCCCCTGGGCGACACCACCCCCTCATCCCCGTAATGGAACCTAGGATCTCTGAGAATGCCCATACCTATCCCTCTCTTTGACCCGGACTTGGACCCTGAGTCGGGCGCTGGCTGGCTTTCCGACCTCTTAGGCCCGCTGCCACTATGGGTCTTCCCAGCACCCTTAGTACCCTGCGAGGCAGACTTTTTGAGTTTTTTTGGCCCCAGGTCTACAGCTTCGCCCTCCTCAAATACAATCCTGGTCCCTACCCTCGGGGTATCTGCAATGACCATGCTCACCAACTCGGCAGACTCTGTTCCAGCAGTCTCCATTTGCTCCCCCCCCTGGCGGGCCGGTGGGGTCTCCGGGGGATCAGGCGGTACCTCTGGGGGGGCCGGGGGCACCTCTGGTTCTTCACCTGTGGTCTCCATTGGTGACTCTTCCTTCCTCTCCTCCTCCTTTTCCTCTCCCTCCGGGCCAGGCTCAGCTGACGTGTCATCTCCGGCACATTTGTTGTGGGGGCATTCCCTGTACAGGTGTCCCACCTGCTGGCAGAAATTGCAGCGCCTGTCGCTTTCACAGTTCTTCATCTGGTGGTCAGTGCCGCCGCAATTTCGACAGGTAACATTGCAGCTTTCTTTGGTGTGGCCGTACTTCCCACAGCTCCTGCAGAAGGGCTGCATCCCCTTATAAAAGAGGTCGCCATTCACCGTACCGAGTCGGAACCGGGCGGGTGGGAGTAGTGGTCGTCCATCCTCGCCCATCTTTAAATTGACTGAGAACCGCCACTTGACGCACCATATGCCGCATTCATTTTCGACGGATCCAAGGAATTCCACGTCTAGAAAAAAGAATTTAACAAACCTTATTACTACATCATCAGGCACTAATGGGGAGTACATTTTAAGAGTTAGTATGGTTCTCTCGCCATGGTGCAGTAGCACATCAACGCCCATATCAGCTAATTTCTGGCGGTGTAAACGGGCCATGCCTAAGGCAGTTTTGTAATATTCCGGGCCATTAAAAGTAATGTCATAGTCCCCTCTTTTCTGGTAGTCCTGCATGGCCAGGACATTACGCCTATGTACTTGGAGGACGCCCTCCAACACCTTTTCTACCACAAAAACAACTGGACGGCCTCCAGTCTCAGCTCCACTGAGGTGGATCCTCAGGGAATTTGGGATGCGGACATATTCAGGCACTTGTTTAAAAGGCCTGTCCATGTCCGCAACCGGTTACCGCAACCAACGCAACAAAATGTTTCTCTTTAGCCACTAAGGACTCAAAAGAGAGCTCACTGGGGGATCCCTCCTCGTTCCTCTCAGGACTAATCCTCCCCCCCTATAGCAGCAGGTGGGTGAAGTCCGGGCAATGAACCCGGACGATCCCACCAGGCCGAGGGGGAGGGTACCTAAGAGGGCCTGTCGCACTGACTTGGACCAAATAACTTGCCACTGAACAGACAAATCACTTGATCTTTGCCAGAAGGCCGAGAAGCGATAACCCAAAAATTGGACGCACCCGAGCGGCGCCCCCCGGAAGCAACGTGCACTGCCAAAGGAGAAGGAAGAACAGCTAGCAACCTGGTCAGCAACTCTCACACCCAGGCAAGAAACACAGGTGCACAGCATTACCACAGTCAGCCAATCAATGGTTAATCACTACAGGAAAGTGACCACAGGTGATAGTAGAACTTTGGCGGCAAGGACTCGGCAGTGCACTGCCTTCGCAGCAGGCAAATCTGCATCAGGCCCGCCTCTGCATTAGACCACACCCACTAAAACGTACTTCACGAAGAGTTTGTTTGCTTTTCCTCGAAACACAGCTTCTACGGTTTAATTCCCAAAAAATAGAAAAGGAATACATTACATCACAAAATTGGGGCCCCCACAAGAAGAGAGTGAGTGGGGGGAATAGGAAAGCAAGCAGGGAGAAGAAGAAGAAGGATGGCTCTGGCTCTAAGACTCGTCAGGTTTGTCCACCGGAGGCCCGCACGGCTGGAGCATCTTCTCCATCAAATTGAAGCGCACACGGGCCTTGCTCTCGTTCTCAGCTACAGCAAAGTAGTTCAGCAGGTCAAAGTGGCCCATGTAAGAGCAGTAGGAGTCTCGGTGCTGATTCACCAGCCATTCCCACTTGGTGGTATCTGCGTGACCAGTGCCAATATATTTGGACTGGAGGTGCTCCAGCTGGCTGTGGATAGTGTACCGATCTGTCATGGTGTGTGAGGTCTGCACCAAAAGGTGAACAGGGTGATAGCCAATGCGTTTGGCATCACAGTAGGGCCCACGGCCCCACCTCTACACTTCTCAGCACATCGCTGTCTGCTTGGTACATTTTTGTCGTCATCAAAGCAAGTCCAAAAAATGCTAGACAGAGAAAATTTCCGAAACCGTACGAAGAATGTTCCTCTTGTACAGCGAAACAGATCAAATCCAGTTGCCACTACTGTCACTCAGCGATGCACAGCGCTTGCTGCAAATCTGCATAAACCCTGCCTGCATGTCAGTCTGTCTCCGGAGCAAGCAGGCAGCCACAAGAGGGCAACAAGCACTGCGAAATAAGAAGAAGAGGAGGAGGACGACAACAACAGCAGCAGTAATAGCAGTAGCAGTAGCATCAAGTTGTGCAAAATCCAGGTACAAGTGCAAAGCAATTTCTCTTGCTTGCCTCAGAAATTTTAATACTCCATTCTCTTCCACGGAAAAAAAGTTTTCAAGTCAGCAGGAAAATCTGAAACAAAATGAAGAAACCAAAATGAAAATAAATAAATTTGGACAAAAGAAAAAACAATTACCAAAAATTACAATGATAACAATACATCATATTTATATAGCGCCAACACATTCCGCAGCGCTGTACAATTTGTCAGGTTAATTTACAGACAACAATATACATTACAAAACTAGTCATTTCACACAATGCAGAAACTGAGGGCCCTGCTCGCAAGAGCTGACAATCTAAGAGGTAGAAGGGGTGACACAAAATTATTGAACCAAAAAAAATAAATAAAATTCGGAAATACAAATAGGATTTCTCATCTAATTCTTCTGATTTGTTGCAAGACATTGAAATGCCAGCAAGCAAGCAGCAGAAGGAAAAAAGAAATTCTTTTTCTATTTTTCAACCAAATTAAGAGGGGTGCACCGGTCCTGGAGATACTGCAATACCAGGTCAATGCGTGGAGTGGACAGAGCAAGCTCTATTTCCATCTCCCTGTTCCAAAAATCCATTTAATATATGGTCCCCAGATAGGGGACGTATCAGATATTAAACTGATAAGAACAGATACTACACTTGATCTTAGCCAAAAGGCCGAGAAGCGATAACCCAAAAATTGGACGCACCCGAGCGGCGCCCCCCGGAAGCAACGTGCACTGCCAAAGGAGAAGGAAGAACAGCTAGCAACCTGGTCAGCAACTCTCACACCCAGGCAAGAAACACAGGTGCACAGCATTACCACAGTCAGCCAATCAATGGTTAATCACTACAGGAAAGTGACCACAGGTGATAGTAGAACTTTGGCGGCAAGGACTCGGCAGTGCACTGCCTTCGCAGCAGGCAAATCTGCATCAGGCCCGCCTCTGCATTAGACCACACCCACTAAAACGTACTTCACGAAGAGTTTGTTTGCTTTTCCTCGAAACACAGCTTCTACGGTTTAATTCCCAAAAAATAGAAAAGGAATACATTACATCACAAAATTGGGGCCCCCACAAGAAGAGAGTGAGTGGGGGGAATAGGAAAGCAAGCAGGGAGAAGAAGAAGAAGGATGGCTCTGGCTCTAAGACTCGTCAGGTTTGTCCACCGGAGGCCCGCACGGCTGGAGCATCTTCTCCATCAAATTGAAGCGCACACGGGCCTTGCTCTCGTTCTCAGCTACAGCAAAGTAGTTCAGCAGGTCAAAGTGGCCCATGTAAGAGCAGTAGGAGTCTCGGTGCTGATTCACCAGCCATTCCCACTTGGTGGTATCTGCGTGACCAGTGCCAATATATTTGGACTGGAGGTGCTCCAGCTGGCTGTGGATAGTGTACCGATCTGTCATGGTGTGTGAGGTCTGCACCAAAAGGTGAACAGGGTGATAGCCAATGCGTTTGGCATCACAGTAGGGCCCACGGCCCCACCTCTACACTTCTCAGCACATCGCTGTCTGCTTGGTACATTTTTGTCGTCATCAAAGCAAGTCCAAAAAATGCTAGACAGAGAAAATTTCCGAAACCGTACGAAGAATGTTCCTCTTGTACAGCGAAACAGATCAAATCCAGTTGCCACTACTGTCACTCAGCGATGCACAGCGCTTGCTGCAAATCTGCATAAACCCTGCCTGCATGTCAGTCTGTCTCCGGAGCAAGCAGGCAGCCACAAGAGGGCAACAAGCACTGCGAAATAAGAAGAAGAGGAGGAGGACGACAACAACAGCAGCAGTAATAGCAGTAGCAGTAGCATCAAGTTGTGCAAAATCCAGGTACAAGTGCAAAGCAATTTCTCTTGCTTGCCTCAGAAATTTTAATACTCCATTCTCTTCCACGGAAAAAAAGTTTTCAAGTCAGCAGGAAAATCTGAAACAAAATGAAGAAACCAAAATGAAAATAAATAAATTTGGACAAAAGAAAAAACAATTACCAAAAATTACAATGATAACAATACATCATATTTATATAGCGCCAACACATTCCGCAGCGCTGTACAATTTGTCAGGTTAATTTACAGACAACAATATACATTACAAAACTAGTCATTTCACACAATGCAGAAACTGAGGGCCCTGCTCGCAAGAGCTGACAATCTAAGAGGTAGAAGGGGTGACACAAAATTATTGAACCAAAAAAAATAAATAAAATTCGGAAATACAAATAGGATTTCTCATCTAATTCTTCTGATTTGTTGCAAGACATTGAAATGCCAGCAAGCAAGCAGCAGAAGGAAAAAAGAAATTCTTTTTCTATTTTTCAACCAAATTAAGAGGGGTGCACCGGTCCTGGAGATACTGCAATACCAGGTCAATGCGTGGAGTGGACAGAGCAAGCTCTATTTCCATCTCCCTGTTCCAAAAATCCATTTAATATATGGTCCCCAGATAGGGGACGTATCAGATATTAAACTGATAAGAACAGATACTACACTTGATCTTAGCCAAAAGGCCGAGAAGCGATAACCCAAAAATTGGACGCACCCGAGCGGCGCCCCCCGGAAGCAACGTGCACTGCCAAAGGAGAAGGAAGAACAGCTAGCAACCTGGTCAGCAACTCTCACACCCAGGCAAGAAACACAGGTGCACAGCATTACCACAGTCAGCCAATCAATGGTTAATCACTACAGGAAAGTGACCACAGGTGATAGTAGAACTTTGGCGGCAAGGACTCGGCAGTGCACTGCCTTCGCAGCAGGCAAATCTGCATCAGGCCCGCCTCTGCATTAGACCACACCCACTAAAACGTACTTCACGAAGAGTTTGTTTGCTTTTCCTCGAAACACAGCTTCTACGGTTTAATTCCCAAAAAATAGAAAAGGAATACATTACATCACAAAATTGGGGCCCCCACAAGAAGAGAGTGAGTGGGGGGAATAGGAAAGCAAGCAGGGAGAAGAAGAAGAAGGATGGCTCTGGCTCTAAGACTCGTCAGGTTTGTCCACCGGAGGCCCGCACGGCTGGAGCATCTTCTCCATCAAATTGAAGCGCACACGGGCCTTGCTCTCGTTCTCAGCTACAGCAAAGTAGTTCAGCAGGTCAAAGTGGCCCATGTAAGAGCAGTAGGAGTCTCGGTGCTGATTCACCAGCCATTCCCACTTGGTGGTATCTGCGTGACCAGTGCCAATATATTTGGACTGGAGGTGCTCCAGCTGGCTGTGGATAGTGTACCGATCTGTCATGGTGTGTGAGGTCTGCACCAAAAGGTGAACAGGGTGATAGCCAATGCGTTTGGCATCACAGTAGGGCCCACGGCCCCACCTCTACACTTCTCAGCACATCGCTGTCTGCTTGGTACATTTTTGTCGTCATCAAAGCAAGTCCAAAAAATGCTAGACAGAGAAAATTTCCGAAACCGTACGAAGAATGTTCCTCTTGTACAGCGAAACAGATCAAATCCAGTTGCCACTACTGTCACTCAGCGATGCACAGCGCTTGCTGCAAATCTGCATAAACCCTGCCTGCATGTCAGTCTGTCTCCGGAGCAAGCAGGCAGCCACAAGAGGGCAACAAGCACTGCGAAATAAGAAGAAGAGGAGGAGGACGACAACAACAGCAGCAGTAATAGCAGTAGCAGTAGCATCAAGTTGTGCAAAATCCAGGTACAAGTGCAAAGCAATTTCTCTTGCTTGCCTCAGAAATTTTAATACTCCATTCTCTTCCACGGAAAAAAAGTTTTCAAGTCAGCAGGAAAATCTGAAACAAAATGAAGAAACCAAAATGAAAATAAATAAATTTGGACAAAAGAAAAAACAATTACCAAAAATTACAATGATAACAATACATCATATTTATATAGCGCCAACACATTCCGCAGCGCTGTACAATTTGTCAGGTTAATTTACAGACAACAATATACATTACAAAACTAGTCATTTCACACAATGCAGAAACTGAGGGCCCTGCTCGCAAGAGCTGACAATCTAAGAGGTAGAAGGGGTGACACAAAATTATTGAACCAAAAAAAATAAATAAAATTCGGAAATACAAATAGGATTTCTCATCTAATTCTTCTGATTTGTTGCAAGACATTGAAATGCCAGCAAGCAAGCAGCAGAAGGAAAAAAGAAATTCTTTTTCTATTTTTCAACCAAATTAAGAGGGGTGCACCGGTCCTGGAGATACTGCAATACCAGGTCAATGCGTGGAGTGGACAGAGCAAGCTCTATTTCCATCTCCCTGTTCCAAAAATCCATTTAATATATGGTCCCCAGATAGGGGACGTATCAGATATTAAACTGATAAGAACAGATTTTTTTTTTAAGTTGAAGTCTACCACGAAGGTAGCATTTTTATTCAAAAATTTGCATACATACAAATTAAAATTCAACTTTCATTATACATAAAATCATTTGACAAATCAGTCATAAAAACATAAAAGGGTACATGGTGGCTTATATACTGGAGTTCCATTCCCTGACATACCACTGTTTTATTAGGGGGGAATTCCTTTTTTTATCAATTAAATAGTATAAAAACATTTCACTAAAACACAAGCGTAAAACATCAGCAGTGGATAAAACATCTTTCTTAAAAAGCAAGATGTTCCTGGCCTTCCAGAGCGCGGCTTTCACACAGTTCATAGTCTTCCATGCCGTGACCTTCTTTCCTTGTGACGTGCAGTTAAAAAGTCCATATAAAATCATTTGAGAGGATAAGTCCTTGATGTCTGCCATTTTAGTCAGTAGAGGGAGTATTTTTTTCCATATCTCTTGGGCAAAGACGCAGTCCCACATCAGATGTAATACAGTTTCGTCAGCCTGGCAGCCCTCCCTCGGGCAGACAGCGGTTGTTGCGTATCCTCTCCTGTGTTGGAAGGCCCGACACGGAAGACACTCATGCACGCAGCTCCAGGCCAGGTCCATCTGCTGATTAAAAAGAGGGGAACAGTTAGTCATTTTCCATATTTGTTTCACTTGCACTTCACTAAACCTCCCAACGGGTATTAGGGTTTCTCCCTCTCTTAAAACCTTTATAAGTTTTCCGCTCTGTTTTAATTCTGTGGTGCTTCTAGGTCGTAGATTAAAAAGATTAATAACGGTTTCTAAAATGGCATAATGTGAGGGAAGATTAAAAGCGTAGGGTGAATTAAGAACAGTTTGGAACCACCCGTGCTTCCTCATAAAAGAACCCACGTTATATCTAATAAAATAGGACCAAAAATGATTTTTAAAAAGCCCATTAAAAACGTAACAGAAATATTTAATTAAAAGGAATCTTTGTATGTCAGGGAAATCTTTCCCCCCTTTTGGCTTAGATCTTACCACCAACTCTCTTTTCAGCTTTTCTGCTCTGGAACTCCAGAAGAAGGTAAAACAGGATTTGGTGATCCTTTTTAATAAAACTGCTGGGGGAGGGAAAACTAAACTTAAGTATAAAAGTATGGGAAGGATCACCATTTTTAAAATCAGTACCTTACCCTCCATTGTTAGCTGTCTCATATTCCACATTAAAATTTTCCTGTTTACCTTCTCAGCCACCATGTCCCAGTTAGAAGCACCACTAAGATCCTCGCTGAAGGAGACACCTAAAATAGTAGCAGAGTCAGACACGGGCACAGGAATATCCGTAAAAACCATGCCCCCCACATTTAAAATGCTGCATTTGCTGTAATTCACTTTAAAACCGGAGGCAAGGCAATAAAAGTCAAGATGTCTAAAAGCTCTCTGTAGGGCAGGGGCGTCCCGGCATAAAATCGTGACGTCATCCATGTACCCCACTGCTCTAGCCTCGACCCCTCCTCCTCCGGGCAGGGGTACACCGCGGACCACCTTGTCATTACGTATGGCACATAGGAGAGGCTCTAGGGCGCATATGAAGAGCAGTGGGGACAAGGGACACCCCTGCTTGACCCCCGACTTTAAAAACACGTCCCGTGTCTTAAAACCGTTGACTAAAATCTGACTGCTACAATTATAATAAAAAGCTTTTAAAGACAGTAAAAAGCCCTCTGGTATACCCATTCGATCTAAAACCTTAAAAAGATAAAAATGGGATACCCTGTCAAACGCTTTTTCAAAATCAATATTTAAAAGTGCAAGTTTACTTTTCCGTTCTTTCGTGTGTGCTATAATATCTTTAATCAGGTTCAGGGTATCCCATATGCTCCTGCCTGGCACCCCACAGACCTGGTTTGAGTGGATGATCTGTGGGATCACCGTCTTTAGGCGGTTCGCACATATTTTGGCCATTATCTTATAATCGACGTTGAGAAGGGTGATTGGCCTCCAGTTTTTTAAATCGGCCCGGTCTCCCTTTTTGTATAACAGGGAGACCTCACCCTTCCGCCAGGACTTAGGGAGCATCTTAGTGTTAAAAACTTCTTTAAAAAGGCTTAAAAGATCTTCTTTTAAAATGTTATAGAATTTTGAATAAAACTCTATAGGTATACCATCGGGCCCTGGCACCTTACCTGCCTTAAAACTTTTGACTGTTTCTAAAATCTCCTGCTCCCTTGGTATCTGTAATAAAAATTGCTGGGAAACAGGGGTTAAAACAGACTTTATCTCCTTCAGCGAGTCTTCTAAAAAATGACGATCCACAGGCTTTGTGTTAAAAAGCTCAGAATAAAAGGCGTGGACTTTGTCTAAAAGACCCTGCACTTCCGTCACCCCATCTATGTTGTCTATAGCTGCTTTTTTGTTGTTGATTTTCTTAAAAAAGTACCTGGAGCAGGTCTCGTTCTCCTCTATGTGTTTCACTTGGCTTCTGAATATAATCTCTTTGCCCTTCTGCTCCAGGTACTTATCAATTTCATCTTTGAGTGATTGTATATGTGGGGTGACGTCTAGCCCTCCGTCCCTTAATTTGTACAGGGTCTGCAGGCGGTCGTTGAGGGTCTGATAAGCAGCATACCTCTCTTTAGATTTTTGGATACTTGCTTTGATAAAAAAATGTTTAATTTTAATTTTCATTCTCTCCCACCATTTACTGGTGGGCGCTTCAGACCCTCTGGACCGCCTGCATCTAGAATAAAATTCAATAAAATCTTTACAAACCTGTGGATCGTCTAAAATAGAGACATTCAACTTCCAGGACTTCCGACCTTTAAAAGCGTTATTAAGAATTTTAACTTTAAAACTTAAAACTCTATGATCGGATAAAACATTTGGTAAAACTTCACACGATAAAGGCAATAGACATTGTGATAAAAGGGTAAAATCTATTCTAGAGCTGCAGGTTGCGTTGCTCCATGTAACGCCGGCTTCCTCCGGCATGCCCACATTACAAGTCTTATATGCATCTATCAGTCCATTGTCTATGATGATATCCTTCAGCATGCCGGAGGTCTTGTCATAGTTCCTGGAGGAACTATCTGTCAGCCGGCGTTCACCCCTTAAAACACAATTAAAATCCCCTGCAATGATTAAAGGTTCTGAAGCGTTAATAAATAAAGGTAAAATTTCCAACATCTTTGCACGCTCATTCTTGTCAGGGGATGCATAAATATTTAAAAATTGCCACTTAAAACCGTTAATAAAAGCTTTGACCAATAAAACTCGTCCTGGAAGGATCTCTTGAGTAAAATCAATTAAAACGTCACCTCGAAAAAGGATTGCCACGCCGGAAGCCCGGTTTTCGTTGGATCCCGACCAGACGGAGGGCCCGAGCTTCCAATCCCTTTCATACTTCTTGTACGAGGTGGCGTGAGGGATGCCACATTCTTGGAGGAAGAGGACTGAGGCTGCCAGGCTGGAAAGATAGTGAAACAGAGCGGCCCTTCGTACTTTCGACTTTGCACCCCTCACATTGAAGGAGACTCCATGGAGGTCCGCCATTTGGAAAGTTGCAAGAGAGAGTCCAACACTAAGTTAAAACAATAACTTAATGCAATACATGTTAAGAACAGCTTACCACCCATCAATGGAACTGAGGCTGCCCGAAATCTTCACCTTCGTCCAATACCGACTGCAAGGACGCAGGGGAGGAGCATTCACTCAAAACTTCACCGCCAACGAACCCAAAGAAGTCCGCTGCGTCACCGTAGGGGTACAGGTAGCCCTGGGTCCCCCCAATTTGACCATTCTGGTCCTCCGGAGGCCCCCCAGGTGGGTCAGGGGGCTCCGGAGGGTCGCCAATCACATCTGCCACCTCCCTCGGGCCCTCTTTATCAGAGAACCTGTCTACAGGAGGGGGCTGTGCACACGGGATAGAACCCTCAGGATCTGGCAGGGAGTCAGTACTCTCCCCCCCGACCTGGACAGGCCGGGAGGGAGTTTTCGAGGTCGGGACCACCCCGGATCCCTCCGAGGTGTCCATCCCTTCCTCTCCTTCCTCCTCTGCCTTCATTTCCTCCATTTTACCTTTCTTATGGCGACCCTCCTCCACGTCCGAAAGTTCGTCCGCACTGCTTAAGGGGGAACCCAGGTTTCGTGAGGAATTTACCAATTCTTCTCTAGAAGACTTCCCATGATTACCTCTCTGACCACGCTTGATTGTTTTGTCCTTCTTTGGCTTCTGGCTTTCTTTGGGGGCCATTGATTCGAGGGTTACTTGTGGTTCCACTTCATCTGGCATCTTTGGAACTGGCTTCTCACCTGGTGATTCTTCTTGCTCCTCCCCTCTTGGGCAGCCTGGCTCCACCAATGGGGGTTGTGGGGGTGCCTCTGGAACCTCCATTTCTTCTTCAGGCCGCTCTGTTTCTGCCTCTTCCTCCAAACCTTTGTTCGGGCACTGCTTGAAGAGATGACCTGGAAGCTGACAAAAGGTACATTTCTTTGGTTTTTTACACTCTCTTACATAGTGTTCCTTACTCCCACAATTTCGGCATTTAACGCCGCAAGTACCTCTTGTGTGGCCATACACCCCGCAGTCCCTACAAAAATCCGGCATCCCATTAAAGAATATCTCACCATTTATGGAACCAAGTTTAAAACGGGCTGGTGGTAATTTCATATTGCCTGCCGCATCTCGCCTTACATCCGCTATAAACTTCCACTTGCAATTCCAAATCTTATATTCATTGACTATTTTATTTACAAGTTTAACACTATTAAAGTGGTATTTCATAAATCTTATCAGATCTGTCTCTGAAATAAATGGTGAGTATAGTTTCACTGTTACGACCTTGCCTACATCCTGTTCGTGCCTAATCACTTTTATCTTTAAGTTAGCCAACTTATCTTTTTCGATGTTAGCGAAGTTCATGGCACTCTCCAGGATGGTTCCCGACTTTAAGGTCACATCATAAACTCCTCGCTTTGGGTAGTCTTGCAGGCAGACGATGTCATTTACTGCTACGTGCAGCAGCTTCCCCAAAACGACCTCCACGATAGTTTTCAACCCATGCTCTTTGGCCTGGGTCCCCTTCAGGAAGTAGATCCTAAGGGTTCGAGGGATCCTCGCCCACTCGGGGACGGGATCTATATCTCCAGATGATGACATCTGAACGCAGATATCAACACCTAATTCGCAAAAAACGCAACACCGAGGCTGCACCTAGACACAGATTCCTCCGTGCCCAGGCCGGGGGGGATCGCCACCCGTTGCTGGGGACTAAGCCCCCTCCCTATAGTAGCAACCCGAGGCCAGCAGTCCAGAAGAAATTTGGATGCCAGACACTCGGGAAGACCGAGAGGGGGGTACCCCAGCACCTCTCAACACGACCAAGATGGGAAAGAGAAATGAATCACAATCCAACACCCAGATCGTGCCAAAAGGCCGAGAAGCGATAACCCAAAAATTGGACGCACCCGAGCGGCGCCCCCCGGAAGCAACGTGCACTGCCAAAGGAGAAGGAAGAACAGCTAGCAACCTGGTCAGCAACTCTCACACCCAGGCAAGAAACACAGGTGCACAGCATTACCACAGTCAGCCAATCAATGGTTAATCACTACAGGAAAGTGACCACAGGTGATAGTAGAACTTTGGCGGCAAGGACTCGGCAGTGCACTGCCTTCGCAGCAGGCAAATCTGCATCAGGCCCGCCTCTGCATTAGACCACACCCACTAAAACGTACTTCACGAAGAGTTTGTTTGCTTTTCCTCGAAACACAGCTTCTACGGTTTAATTCCCAAAAAATAGAAAAGGAATACATTACATCACAAAATTGGGGCCCCCACAAGAAGAGAGTGAGTGGGGGGAATAGGAAAGCAAGCAGGGAGAAGAAGAAGAAGGATGGCTCTGGCTCTAAGACTCGTCAGGTTTGTCCACCGGAGGCCCGCACGGCTGGAGCATCTTCTCCATCAAATTGAAGCGCACACGGGCCTTGCTCTCGTTCTCAGCTACAGCAAAGTAGTTCAGCAGGTCAAAGTGGCCCATGTAAGAGCAGTAGGAGTCTCGGTGCTGATTCACCAGCCATTCCCACTTGGTGGTATCTGCGTGACCAGTGCCAATATATTTGGACTGGAGGTGCTCCAGCTGGCTGTGGATAGTGTACCGATCTGTCATGGTGTGTGAGGTCTGCACCAAAAGGTGAACAGGGTGATAGCCAATGCGTTTGGCATCACAGTAGGGCCCACGGCCCCACCTCTACACTTCTCAGCACATCGCTGTCTGCTTGGTACATTTTTGTCGTCATCAAAGCAAGTCCAAAAAATGCTAGACAGAGAAAATTTCCGAAACCGTACGAAGAATGTTCCTCTTGTACAGCGAAACAGATCAAATCCAGTTGCCACTACTGTCACTCAGCGATGCACAGCGCTTGCTGCAAATCTGCATAAACCCTGCCTGCATGTCAGTCTGTCTCCGGAGCAAGCAGGCAGCCACAAGAGGGCAACAAGCACTGCGAAATAAGAAGAAGAGGAGGAGGACGACAACAACAGCAGCAGTAATAGCAGTAGCAGTAGCATCAAGTTGTGCAAAATCCAGGTACAAGTGCAAAGCAATTTCTCTTGCTTGCCTCAGAAATTTTAATACTCCATTCTCTTCCACGGAAAAAAAGTTTTCAAGTCAGCAGGAAAATCTGAAACAAAATGAAGAAACCAAAATGAAAATAAATAAATTTGGACAAAAGAAAAAACAATTACCAAAAATTACAATGATAACAATACATCATATTTATATAGCGCCAACACATTCCGCAGCGCTGTACAATTTGTCAGGTTAATTTACAGACAACAATATACATTACAAAACTAGTCATTTCACACAATGCAGAAACTGAGGGCCCTGCTCGCAAGAGCTGACAATCTAAGAGGTAGAAGGGGTGACACAAAATTATTGAACCAAAAAAAATAAATAAAATTCGGAAATACAAATAGGATTTCTCATCTAATTCTTCTGATTTGTTGCAAGACATTGAAATGCCAGCAAGCAAGCAGCAGAAGGAAAAAAGAAATTCTTTTTCTATTTTTCAACCAAATTAAGAGGGGTGCACCGGTCCTGGAGATACTGCAATACCAGGTCAATGCGTGGAGTGGACAGAGCAAGCTCTATTTCCATCTCCCTGTTCCAAAAATCCATTTAATATATGGTCCCCAGATAGGGGACGTATCAGATATTAAACTGATAAGAACAGATACTACACTTGATCTTAGCCAAAAGGCCGAGAAGCGATAACCCAAAAATTGGACGCACCCGAGCGGCGCCCCCCGGAAGCAACGTGCACTGCCAAAGGAGAAGGAAGAACAGCTAGCAACCTGGTCAGCAACTCTCACACCCAGGCAAGAAACACAGGTGCACAGCATTACCACAGTCAGCCAATCAATGGTTAATCACTACAGGAAAGTGACCACAGGTGATAGTAGAACTTTGGCGGCAAGGACTCGGCAGTGCACTGCCTTCGCAGCAGGCAAATCTGCATCAGGCCCGCCTCTGCATTAGACCACACCCACTAAAACGTACTTCACGAAGAGTTTGTTTGCTTTTCCTCGAAACACAGCTTCTACGGTTTAATTCCCAAAAAATAGAAAAGGAATACATTACATCACAAAATTGGGGCCCCCACAAGAAGAGAGTGAGTGGGGGGAATAGGAAAGCAAGCAGGGAGAAGAAGAAGAAGGATGGCTCTGGCTCTAAGACTCGTCAGGTTTGTCCACCGGAGGCCCGCACGGCTGGAGCATCTTCTCCATCAAATTGAAGCGCACACGGGCCTTGCTCTCGTTCTCAGCTACAGCAAAGTAGTTCAGCAGGTCAAAGTGGCCCATGTAAGAGCAGTAGGAGTCTCGGTGCTGATTCACCAGCCATTCCCACTTGGTGGTATCTGCGTGACCAGTGCCAATATATTTGGACTGGAGGTGCTCCAGCTGGCTGTGGATAGTGTACCGATCTGTCATGGTGTGTGAGGTCTGCACCAAAAGGTGAACAGGGTGATAGCCAATGCGTTTGGCATCACAGTAGGGCCCACGGCCCCACCTCTACACTTCTCAGCACATCGCTGTCTGCTTGGTACATTTTTGTCGTCATCAAAGCAAGTCCAAAAAATGCTAGACAGAGAAAATTTCCGAAACCGTACGAAGAATGTTCCTCTTGTACAGCGAAACAGATCAAATCCAGTTGCCACTACTGTCACTCAGCGATGCACAGCGCTTGCTGCAAATCTGCATAAACCCTGCCTGCATGTCAGTCTGTCTCCGGAGCAAGCAGGCAGCCACAAGAGGGCAACAAGCACTGCGAAATAAGAAGAAGAGGAGGAGGACGACAACAACAGCAGCAGTAATAGCAGTAGCAGTAGCATCAAGTTGTGCAAAATCCAGGTACAAGTGCAAAGCAATTTCTCTTGCTTGCCTCAGAAATTTTAATACTCCATTCTCTTCCACGGAAAAAAAGTTTTCAAGTCAGCAGGAAAATCTGAAACAAAATGAAGAAACCAAAATGAAAATAAATAAATTTGGACAAAAGAAAAAACAATTACCAAAAATTACAATGATAACAATACATCATATTTATATAGCGCCAACACATTCCGCAGCGCTGTACAATTTGTCAGGTTAATTTACAGACAACAATATACATTACAAAACTAGTCATTTCACACAATGCAGAAACTGAGGGCCCTGCTCGCAAGAGCTGACAATCTAAGAGGTAGAAGGGGTGACACAAAATTATTGAACCAAAAAAAATAAATAAAATTCGGAAATACAAATAGGATTTCTCATCTAATTCTTCTGATTTGTTGCAAGACATTGAAATGCCAGCAAGCAAGCAGCAGAAGGAAAAAAGAAATTCTTTTTCTATTTTTCAACCAAATTAAGAGGGGTGCACCGGTCCTGGAGATACTGCAATACCAGGTCAATGCGTGGAGTGGACAGAGCAAGCTCTATTTCCATCTCCCTGTTCCAAAAATCCATTTAATATATGGTCCCCAGATAGGGGACGTATCAGATATTAAACTGATAAGAACAGATACTACACTTGATCTTAGCCAAAAGGCCGAGAAGCGATAACCCAAAAATTGGACGCACCCGAGCGGCGCCCCCCGGAAGCAACGTGCACTGCCAAAGGAGAAGGAAGAACAGCTAGCAACCTGGTCAGCAACTCTCACACCCAGGCAAGAAACACAGGTGCACAGCATTACCACAGTCAGCCAATCAATGGTTAATCACTACAGGAAAGTGACCACAGGTGATAGTAGAACTTTGGCGGCAAGGACTCGGCAGTGCACTGCCTTCGCAGCAGGCAAATCTGCATCAGGCCCGCCTCTGCATTAGACCACACCCACTAAAACGTACTTCACGAAGAGTTTGTTTGCTTTTCCTCGAAACACAGCTTCTACGGTTTAATTCCCAAAAAATAGAAAAGGAATACATTACATCACAAAATTGGGGCCCCCACAAGAAGAGAGTGAGTGGGGGGAATAGGAAAGCAAGCAGGGAGAAGAAGAAGAAGGATGGCTCTGGCTCTAAGACTCGTCAGGTTTGTCCACCGGAGGCCCGCACGGCTGGAGCATCTTCTCCATCAAATTGAAGCGCACACGGGCCTTGCTCTCGTTCTCAGCTACAGCAAAGTAGTTCAGCAGGTCAAAGTGGCCCATGTAAGAGCAGTAGGAGTCTCGGTGCTGATTCACCAGCCATTCCCACTTGGTGGTATCTGCGTGACCAGTGCCAATATATTTGGACTGGAGGTGCTCCAGCTGGCTGTGGATAGTGTACCGATCTGTCATGGTGTGTGAGGTCTGCACCAAAAGGTGAACAGGGTGATAGCCAATGCGTTTGGCATCACAGTAGGGCCCACGGCCCCACCTCTACACTTCTCAGCACATCGCTGTCTGCTTGGTACATTTTTGTCGTCATCAAAGCAAGTCCAAAAAATGCTAGACAGAGAAAATTTCCGAAACCGTACGAAGAATGTTCCTCTTGTACAGCGAAACAGATCAAATCCAGTTGCCACTACTGTCACTCAGCGATGCACAGCGCTTGCTGCAAATCTGCATAAACCCTGCCTGCATGTCAGTCTGTCTCCGGAGCAAGCAGGCAGCCACAAGAGGGCAACAAGCACTGCGAAATAAGAAGAAGAGGAGGAGGACGACAACAACAGCAGCAGTAATAGCAGTAGCAGTAGCATCAAGTTGTGCAAAATCCAGGTACAAGTGCAAAGCAATTTCTCTTGCTTGCCTCAGAAATTTTAATACTCCATTCTCTTCCACGGAAAAAAAGTTTTCAAGTCAGCAGGAAAATCTGAAACAAAATGAAGAAACCAAAATGAAAATAAATAAATTTGGACAAAAGAAAAAACAATTACCAAAAATTACAATGATAACAATACATCATATTTATATAGCGCCAACACATTCCGCAGCGCTGTACAATTTGTCAGGTTAATTTACAGACAACAATATACATTACAAAACTAGTCATTTCACACAATGCAGAAACTGAGGGCCCTGCTCGCAAGAGCTGACAATCTAAGAGGTAGAAGGGGTGACACAAAATTATTGAACCAAAAAAAATAAATAAAATTCGGAAATACAAATAGGATTTCTCATCTAATTCTTCTGATTTGTTGCAAGACATTGAAATGCCAGCAAGCAAGCAGCAGAAGGAAAAAAGAAATTCTTTTTCTATTTTTCAACCAAATTAAGAGGGGTGCACCGGTCCTGGAGATACTGCAATACCAGGTCAATGCGTGGAGTGGACAGAGCAAGCTCTATTTCCATCTCCCTGTTCCAAAAATCCATTTAATATATGGTCCCCAGATAGGGGACGTATCAGATATTAAACTGATAAGAACAGATACTACACTTGATCTTAGCCAAAAGGCCGAGAAGCGATAACCCAAAAATTGGACGCACCCGAGCGGCGCCCCCCGGAAGCAACGTGCACTGCCAAAGGAGAAGGAAGAACAGCTAGCAACCTGGTCAGCAACTCTCACACCCAGGCAAGAAACACAGGTGCACAGCATTACCACAGTCAGCCAATCAATGGTTAATCACTACAGGAAAGTGACCACAGGTGATAGTAGAACTTTGGCGGCAAGGACTCGGCAGTGCACTGCCTTCGCAGCAGGCAAATCTGCATCAGGCCCGCCTCTGCATTAGACCACACCCACTAAAACGTACTTCACGAAGAGTTTGTTTGCTTTTCCTCGAAACACAGCTTCTACGGTTTAATTCCCAAAAAATAGAAAAGGAATACATTACATCACAAAATTGGGGCCCCCACAAGAAGAGAGTGAGTGGGGGGAATAGGAAAGCAAGCAGGGAGAAGAAGAAGAAGGATGGCTCTGGCTCTAAGACTCGTCAGGTTTGTCCACCGGAGGCCCGCACGGCTGGAGCATCTTCTCCATCAAATTGAAGCGCACACGGGCCTTGCTCTCGTTCTCAGCTACAGCAAAGTAGTTCAGCAGGTCAAAGTGGCCCATGTAAGAGCAGTAGGAGTCTCGGTGCTGATTCACCAGCCATTCCCACTTGGTGGTATCTGCGTGACCAGTGCCAATATATTTGGACTGGAGGTGCTCCAGCTGGCTGTGGATAGTGTACCGATCTGTCATGGTGTGTGAGGTCTGCACCAAAAGGTGAACAGGGTGATAGCCAATGCGTTTGGCATCACAGTAGGGCCCACGGCCCCACCTCTACACTTCTCAGCACATCGCTGTCTGCTTGGTACATTTTTGTCGTCATCAAAGCAAGTCCAAAAAATGCTAGACAGAGAAAATTTCCGAAACCGTACGAAGAATGTTCCTCTTGTACAGCGAAACAGATCAAATCCAGTTGCCACTACTGTCACTCAGCGATGCACAGCGCTTGCTGCAAATCTGCATAAACCCTGCCTGCATGTCAGTCTGTCTCCGGAGCAAGCAGGCAGCCACAAGAGGGCAACAAGCACTGCGAAATAAGAAGAAGAGGAGGAGGACGACAACAACAGCAGCAGTAATAGCAGTAGCAGTAGCATCAAGTTGTGCAAAATCCAGGTACAAGTGCAAAGCAATTTCTCTTGCTTGCCTCAGAAATTTTAATACTCCATTCTCTTCCACGGAAAAAAAGTTTTCAAGTCAGCAGGAAAATCTGAAACAAAATGAAGAAACCAAAATGAAAATAAATAAATTTGGACAAAAGAAAAAACAATTACCAAAAATTACAATGATAACAATACATCATATTTATATAGCGCCAACACATTCCGCAGCGCTGTACAATTTGTCAGGTTAATTTACAGACAACAATATACATTACAAAACTAGTCATTTCACACAATGCAGAAACTGAGGGCCCTGCTCGCAAGAGCTGACAATCTAAGAGGTAGAAGGGGTGACACAAAATTATTGAACCAAAAAAAATAAATAAAATTCGGAAATACAAATAGGATTTCTCATCTAATTCTTCTGATTTGTTGCAAGACATTGAAATGCCAGCAAGCAAGCAGCAGAAGGAAAAAAGAAATTCTTTTTCTATTTTTCAACCAAATTAAGAGGGGTGCACCGGTCCTGGAGATACTGCAATACCAGGTCAATGCGTGGAGTGGACAGAGCAAGCTCTATTTCCATCTCCCTGTTCCAAAAATCCATTTAATATATGGTCCCCAGATAGGGGACGTATCAGATATTAAACTGATAAGAACAGATTTTTTTTACGTTTTTATTAGAAAAATAAATGAAACATACAAGAACATGTACAGTACAAATAGGATCGTACATTAAGGAAGATTACAAGAAGGTATATGCAAATACATAAACAGCTAGGTATATCACCTAAAAAACAAAAACAGGTATATGCAATAAAAGGCAAAACAAGTGGTATATCCTATAAGGAGAAAAACAGGTAGAAATGAATAAAACAGTTGTATATGCAGGGAGAAGAGGAATGATATATGCAGTGCAAGTCAACAAGTTAGAAAATCACATTCCATAACTGAAAGTTCCATATGACATTGGCACTTTTACGGCCCAACTTTTTAATGTCCAACAGGTAATAGATATAAACATCAGCAAGTGCTAACCGGACACAGTCTGTTTCAGAGATGAGATCTCTCTGGAAAACCAAAACATTGCGGGCGGACCACAAGGCCTGTTTTAAAGCACTCAAAAAGGTCCAGCAGACCCGTTCCTTCTCAGGCGACAAGTCCATAAAAAGGCCATAGGATATTACGGTGTAGTCCAACCGTCTGAGGCCCGTGGCAAATTTTAAAAAGTCTCCTACAGACCGCCACACAGTCTGCGCATAAACGCAATTCCAGAGGAGGTGGATAAGCGTCTCCTCGTTACCACACCTCGGGCATAGGGAAGTGGTACTGAGTCTCCTGGCATATTGGAAGGCCCGGGTGGGAAGGGCGCCATGTACTATCAGCCAGTTCAAATCTTTCAAGGTATTGGCTAGGTAAGGCGCCGACACTCTGGCCCAGATGGCGCTGCAGTTGGCAAATGAGAAACGGTCCACCGGGACCAGAGTATCCAGTCCTGAGAGAGTCTTTAGGATGCGTTTGGGGCACCTCAAAACGTCGGGCCTCCAGCCCGCCAGGCCATAGGATGCAATAGTCCTTAGCAGAAAACGATAGTGGGCAGGGCAAGACAGCAGCGTTGGGGACGTCAGCGGGAGATGAAGCCAGCCATTTTTCCTAAAAACGTGCCCCACAGCATATCGCAGGAACCGAGCCCAGGTGATGTCCAAGTCTTTAGCTCGGAAAATCAAAGAGAAAAGGTGGACGGAGAGGAAAGTCTGGAGATTGGGGAGACCCTTCCCACCTTTGTCCATGGCTTTGAAACAGATTTCCCTGCGCACCTTCTCAAATCCAGACCCCCAGAAGAAGGTAAAGAAAATCCGTTGGATCCGTTTAAGTATGGCATCTGGGGGGGGATAAACCAAATTCAGATAAAGGAGCAGGGGCAATAGAACAGATTTTATGACGAGCTTCTTGCCCTCAAAGGAGAGCTTCCGCAGCTTCCAAAAATCCACCCGTTTCTGGACTTTGGACCTCACGGAGTCCCAGCTAGTGGCTCCATCATTTGCTGCACTGAAGCAGACTCCTAAAATTTTCACTTCCGCACTAGGAGGAGGGAGCATGTGCAGGTCGGCATTGTTCCAACGTCCAAGGACCAGACGCTCCGATTTGTCCATATTGAGACGAAAGCCAGATGCAGAGCAAAAGGACAAAGTTGTGTGCAGGGTCCTGCACAAAGACGCCTCTGAGCCGCACAAAATGGAAACGTCGTCCATGTATGCTTTGACTTTGACTGGTAGACCTCCATTCCCAGGAACGGGTACTCCCTGGATCAGGGTATCACTGCGGATGCTACATAGCAAGGGCTCCAGCGCACAGAGGAAAAGGATGGGGCTCAGCGGACAGCCTTGCTTGACCCCAGAGCACAGTGGAATTGTATCCGACAATGAGCCGTTTATCAAGATCCGGCTATGGGCGTCCGTATACAGCAAGGACAGAACCTTCCTGAAGGGGGGCGGCAACCCCATGGCGTCCAGGACCATCCAGAGGTAGGCATGGGAAACTCGGTCAAACGCCTTCTGGAAGTCGAGGCTAAGTATGGAAAGTTTTTGGCTCCTCTCCGTCTGGTACCAGATGACATCTTTTATACAATTAAGGTTAGCCCAGATCCCCCTGCCCGGCACAGAACAGGTCTGATCTGGGTGGATGAGCTTTGCAAGGACGGTCTTGAAACGCCCAACTAAGAGTTTGGAAAAAAGTTTGTAATCCAAATTCAATAGTGTGATAGGCCTCCAATTGGCCAGAGCAGACTTGTCGCCTTTCTTGTATAGGAGAACGACTATGCCCTCTCTCCATGTTTGAGGCAAACAGTCCATTAGAAACACCTCGCGGAAAACCCCCAGCAAGTCCTGCTGCAGAATCGGCCAAAAGGTAGTATAGAACTCTGCGGGCAGACCATCAGAACCTGGGGACTTCCCAGGAGAGAAGCTGCGGACCGCCGAGTACAATTCCTGTGGGGAGACGGGAGTGAGCAAGGTTGTACAATCCTCTGGATGGAGTCGCTCCTCCAAGGAGCAGAGCACGGTCCGCAAATTGGCAAAGTCGATGTCCTTGGTGGCAAAAAGGGACCGATAATAATCCCGAGCCTTATTGAGCATCCCTGAGGTCTCAGTCTCACCTTCCAAGGCCGTGATGGGTTCTTTGGCACCAGCAACGGTTTTGAAGAAATAGCGTGAACACGCTTCATTCTCCTCCAGGTGACGGACTTTAGACTGGAAGATTATTTCCTTGCCACGCTGCGCCACAGCCGACTGAATTTGCCGCCGGACTGTGGTGATGGCACTAGTGACATCCACCCCCAGGTCCGCAAGCTGGTGCAAGGTTTGTAGCTGAGTTTGTAGCTGGCGATAGAATAATTTCCGTCGACGAGCAGCCCTCACTCCCTCTTTCTGAAAAAAGCGACGGCACTCCAGTTTGGCATATTCCCACCAAGCTGTCAGGCATGGGAAACGGTGCTGACGCCCTCTCAGTTTTTCATAAAGACGGTGAAAGGAGGTACGAACCGCCATGTCCTCAAGTAACTGTACATTTAGCTTCCAGACCCCTGGACCTTTTGGAGCAGAGCCCAGGCGTAAGGTTGCGATGAGCCAGCGATGATCAGAGAAAACACAGTCTTTTAAGACGAAGGAGTCAGCAGTGAAGGCAGACGAGATCAGGATATAGTCAATGCGCGACCTATAGCGGGAACTCCGCCAGGTATAGTCAGGGCTGGCGGGAGAGAGAGCTTTCCCGACGTCGCAGAGACGGTGATCCGCAATCAAGTCCTGTAAAAGTTTCCTCGTCTTATCAATTCGGACAGTGTCAGTACCACCAAACCGGGTTTCATCCGGCAGGAGGCAGTTAAAGTCCCCGGCTACTAACACTGGCGTAGCACCAGGCAGAAAATGCTGTAGTACCTCCAGCAGCTCCGCACGCTCATGAACTGTTGGGTGCGCATAGATGTTAAACAACCTGAAGAGGGAGCCATACAGGGAAACTGTTGCCAACAGGCATCTGCCAGGTACCAGTTCTTGGAAGGAACAGAGTTTAATGTCAGGATTGGTACAGAGAATGCATACGCCAGAGTTGCGGTTGGAGTTGTCCCCTGACCACACTGAGAAACCACGGGTCCAACCTCTGCGCAAGGATTTGTAATTCACATCATGAGGGATGCTACATTCCTGAAGAAAGACCAAGTCATATTTTTCCAAGGACACATAGTCATATACTGCAGCCCGTTTCACAGGGCTCATGAAGCCTCTAATGTTGACAGAAGCTATGCGTAAAGAAGCCATGGGAAATATTAAGTTTGCGAACGCCCACGAGGCCCAGAGCCAAGCCGAGTACTCTGGGAGGAGCCAGAGCTGATGCTGGTAGCAGGAGAAGTCAGGACTGAAGTCGCCATAGCAACAGCCTCCCCAGACTCAGGAGGGTGGGATGAGGCATGGGGCGAGACATGAGGCTGACGGCGTTTAAGGTCACGCCTACCAGAAGCAGAATCCTTTCTCTTCTTTTTGGAGACAGTGGTCCAGTCCATAGAGTCCTCACCTATGGCAATAACAGAGGTCTCCCCCTGCTCCTCCACAGGCGTCTCCTCCACAGTAGTAGGAGACACCCCATCAGGAGTATCTCCCCACTGAACCACAGCCCCAGAAGGAGCTGGATGATGATTCTCAGAGGTTGAGGCAGCAGGCTGTATGAGCTCCTCCCCAGACACCTCAGGGAGAGGTTTTGGTACAGGCAAAGTGGGGGTCACCAAAGAAGACTCCATGGCAGGCTGGTCAGCTGGCTCACCGTCCTCAGGGTCAAGGTCAGGTGCTGCGTCCGAATCGTCCTGAAGAAAGATGGAGGCGATAATCCCAGGCGCCAGATCTTGGACAGGACCATCATTCCTAGCAGCATCTGCATAAGTCCGCCTCCTTGTTGGACAGTCTTTGTAAAGGTGATCAGAGCCTTTGCAGACATTGCAGATGATGTTGTTTGTGCAGGAGGAAGCGCCGTGCCCTGATTGGCCACACTTCCGACACACCTCCTGGTTCTTACAGCCAGAGTTCCAATGTCCAAATTGTAGACAATTAAAGCAGAAATCAGGCATTTGATTGTAAAATAAACGACCAATTTCCTTTCCTATCCTGAATCTGGAGGGGGGGTGTAAGACTCCTTTGTAACTGGCTGGGGAGTTGTCAGGCCTGAACTTAACCCAAAATAAAAACTTCCCCGTCCAGATCCCGTCTGCATCCCTTTGAGGGCCACATCTGGTAATATCCACGTACATCATCAAGAATGTTTTTACGTCCAAAAGATGTACATGAGGGCTCCGCATGGAAACAACTACCACCACCTCCTCCTCATATAGGAACACAAAGGACAGTCCCTTAAGAGTAGTAAGTTGTAAACTCAGTCTGACCTTTTGTTGAAACTGCTGGAAGGCGTGGTCGGAGATGAATGACAGGGTGAAGCTCCCATACGTCTCCTGTAGAGCCAGAATAGCTAATTTGGGTACCTCCAATGTCTTGAAGAGGATCTCTCTCACAAGGTACTGCCTGGTAAAAAGATCTTTTGCTGCTGAAGCCACATCAATCCGTACAGCGTTCTTTATCTTGAAATCGTGTTCAGACGCGCACCGGCAGGTCGCATGTTGAAGGGTTCCGGCCATCTTTGTAGATGAGTGTCACCGCTTGATGTATGATCGCCTTCTCCAATTCTTCTGGGTCAAACCATCAGCCTCCCCACTTGGTCTTAGCCAAAAGGCCGAGAAGCGATAACCCAAAAATTGGACGCACCCGAGCGGCGCCCCCCGGAAGCAACGTGCACTGCCAAAGGAGAAGGAAGAACAGCTAGCAACCTGGTCAGCAACTCTCACACCCAGGCAAGAAACACAGGTGCACAGCATTACCACAGTCAGCCAATCAATGGTTAATCACTACAGGAAAGTGACCACAGGTGATAGTAGAACTTTGGCGGCAAGGACTCGGCAGTGCACTGCCTTCGCAGCAGGCAAATCTGCATCAGGCCCGCCTCTGCATTAGACCACACCCACTAAAACGTACTTCACGAAGAGTTTGTTTGCTTTTCCTCGAAACACAGCTTCTACGGTTTAATTCCCAAAAAATAGAAAAGGAATACATTACATCACAAAATTGGGGCCCCCACAAGAAGAGAGTGAGTGGGGGGAATAGGAAAGCAAGCAGGGAGAAGAAGAAGAAGGATGGCTCTGGCTCTAAGACTCGTCAGGTTTGTCCACCGGAGGCCCGCACGGCTGGAGCATCTTCTCCATCAAATTGAAGCGCACACGGGCCTTGCTCTCGTTCTCAGCTACAGCAAAGTAGTTCAGCAGGTCAAAGTGGCCCATGTAAGAGCAGTAGGAGTCTCGGTGCTGATTCACCAGCCATTCCCACTTGGTGGTATCTGCGTGACCAGTGCCAATATATTTGGACTGGAGGTGCTCCAGCTGGCTGTGGATAGTGTACCGATCTGTCATGGTGTGTGAGGTCTGCACCAAAAGGTGAACAGGGTGATAGCCAATGCGTTTGGCATCACAGTAGGGCCCACGGCCCCACCTCTACACTTCTCAGCACATCGCTGTCTGCTTGGTACATTTTTGTCGTCATCAAAGCAAGTCCAAAAAATGCTAGACAGAGAAAATTTCCGAAACCGTACGAAGAATGTTCCTCTTGTACAGCGAAACAGATCAAATCCAGTTGCCACTACTGTCACTCAGCGATGCACAGCGCTTGCTGCAAATCTGCATAAACCCTGCCTGCATGTCAGTCTGTCTCCGGAGCAAGCAGGCAGCCACAAGAGGGCAACAAGCACTGCGAAATAAGAAGAAGAGGAGGAGGACGACAACAACAGCAGCAGTAATAGCAGTAGCAGTAGCATCAAGTTGTGCAAAATCCAGGTACAAGTGCAAAGCAATTTCTCTTGCTTGCCTCAGAAATTTTAATACTCCATTCTCTTCCACGGAAAAAAAGTTTTCAAGTCAGCAGGAAAATCTGAAACAAAATGAAGAAACCAAAATGAAAATAAATAAATTTGGACAAAAGAAAAAACAATTACCAAAAATTACAATGATAACAATACATCATATTTATATAGCGCCAACACATTCCGCAGCGCTGTACAATTTGTCAGGTTAATTTACAGACAACAATATACATTACAAAACTAGTCATTTCACACAATGCAGAAACTGAGGGCCCTGCTCGCAAGAGCTGACAATCTAAGAGGTAGAAGGGGTGACACAAAATTATTGAACCAAAAAAAATAAATAAAATTCGGAAATACAAATAGGATTTCTCATCTAATTCTTCTGATTTGTTGCAAGACATTGAAATGCCAGCAAGCAAGCAGCAGAAGGAAAAAAGAAATTCTTTTTCTATTTTTCAACCAAATTAAGAGGGGTGCACCGGTCCTGGAGATACTGCAATACCAGGTCAATGCGTGGAGTGGACAGAGCAAGCTCTATTTCCATCTCCCTGTTCCAAAAATCCATTTAATATATGGTCCCCAGATAGGGGACGTATCAGATATTAAACTGATAAGAACAGATTTTTTTTTTTGATTTACTAGCCACTAAGGGCCATTTTTTATTAAACATAACAAAATAACAATGAAAAAACACTATTTCTCAATTTTCCATATTACTACACATACAACACACATAAGAACAACAACAAAGAACTTCTGTATATCTCACAGTTTTTCACAATGTTTAACAGTATTTTACACTTTTGTTTGTTCCTTTTTTTCCATTTCTTTCTCTCTCATTTCTTTTATTTCTTGTATTTTATCATACAGTTCTCTATTTTCCCTATATTTACCATTTTCATACGTTGGGGATATTGGCGCAGGGCATCCTCCCTCCAGGGCCATCATAAATAACACATCCATTTCATCCTCATTTAAAGTACGTTTTTCTAACACATTTCTAACATAAGGATCACCTATGTATTTCTCAAAAAACCTGTAATGACCTTCATGGAATGATTTAACTATTACATACCTACAGTGCCCATAATTACCCATACACTTCTTTAACTTACTTGCTTCTCCTACCCATTTTTTTGTAAGTACCTTCTCTCTAGGCTCCATACAACTAACTTCTCTTTTTTCCCTCACCTTCACCACCCTTATTCTATCTTTCCCTTCTACTGTTATTTCTGCATTACACATAATTGGCTCCTTCTCTATCACTTTTTCTACTACTAGTTCACATTTAAATTCTTGTTCCATACATATCATTTTTTTACATTTATTATTACCGGGTTCCTGCATCTCATCACGGACAGGAGTTAAATCTGTAAAGGAAGCATCAGAAATAACAGACTCTGAAAAAACACTCCCAGTCTCTATTTTGTCCATGGAATTTCCTTCATCTGGCAACAAAGTCTCTTTTTTTTCCGTTTTCCTGGGGAATTTCCCCTTTAAGTCCTCCCAAAAGGCAAACCCAGTCTTACCATCAAACTGGATTGCTCCGTTAAATAAGTCCATGTCTTTCTCCTCAATCCATACGGAAAAACGTCTTTTACCAGTCCAATAACCAGCTTGGTTCAATAAGTCCTTCTTGAACCTGCACATAGGCACATGAAGTCTCAAAAAGCCCATAATGTCCGCAGCACTCACAAAAGGGTCATCCATAGACACGACCAGCGATTTCCAGCCCCCGTGCAAGGAAGTCAAGCAGCTCACTCGGTCCCTGACTCCAGTGGTCCCGCCTCCGTACCATCCGAGGAAGGCCTCCGAACACAGTTGCTCCGAAGTGAAGGTGACATCGCAAGACCTCTTGGTGGCGTTCCATTGCATGGCCAGGACATCCTCCCTCCGAACCATCAAACGATCCTCCAGTATCCTCACCACCGACATCTCCGACCAGTCATCAGCTCTAGCGGCATCCTTCTTAAGGAAGAACCTCAGGCAGAACTTCTTCCGTCTTAGATCCATTGTAGATCTTTGATCTGTAAATAATCAGACCCTAGGAGTCTCAATAGATTCTCCAGGTGATCGCTTCTCGTTGCCCCGGGACTAAGCCTCAAACCCAATAGCAGCAGGTAGTTCCAGCCAGGCTATAAACCTGACTTTTCCTACCAGGCCGAGTAGAGGGTACCCGGGGCACCTCTGGCTAAGATCCTTGGCAGCACACAAACACTGAGCAGAATGTATGCTACACTTGATCTCAGCCAAAAGGCCGAGAAGCGATAACCCAAAAATTGGACGCACCCGAGCGGCGCCCCCCGGAAGCAACGTGCACTGCCAAAGGAGAAGGAAGAACAGCTAGCAACCTGGTCAGCAACTCTCACACCCAGGCAAGAAACACAGGTGCACAGCATTACCACAGTCAGCCAATCAATGGTTAATCACTACAGGAAAGTGACCACAGGTGATAGTAGAACTTTGGCGGCAAGGACTCGGCAGTGCACTGCCTTCGCAGCAGGCAAATCTGCATCAGGCCCGCCTCTGCATTAGACCACACCCACTAAAACGTACTTCACGAAGAGTTTGTTTGCTTTTCCTCGAAACACAGCTTCTACGGTTTAATTCCCAAAAAATAGAAAAGGAATACATTACATCACAAAATTGGGGCCCCCACAAGAAGAGAGTGAGTGGGGGGAATAGGAAAGCAAGCAGGGAGAAGAAGAAGAAGGATGGCTCTGGCTCTAAGACTCGTCAGGTTTGTCCACCGGAGGCCCGCACGGCTGGAGCATCTTCTCCATCAAATTGAAGCGCACACGGGCCTTGCTCTCGTTCTCAGCTACAGCAAAGTAGTTCAGCAGGTCAAAGTGGCCCATGTAAGAGCAGTAGGAGTCTCGGTGCTGATTCACCAGCCATTCCCACTTGGTGGTATCTGCGTGACCAGTGCCAATATATTTGGACTGGAGGTGCTCCAGCTGGCTGTGGATAGTGTACCGATCTGTCATGGTGTGTGAGGTCTGCACCAAAAGGTGAACAGGGTGATAGCCAATGCGTTTGGCATCACAGTAGGGCCCACGGCCCCACCTCTACACTTCTCAGCACATCGCTGTCTGCTTGGTACATTTTTGTCGTCATCAAAGCAAGTCCAAAAAATGCTAGACAGAGAAAATTTCCGAAACCGTACGAAGAATGTTCCTCTTGTACAGCGAAACAGATCAAATCCAGTTGCCACTACTGTCACTCAGCGATGCACAGCGCTTGCTGCAAATCTGCATAAACCCTGCCTGCATGTCAGTCTGTCTCCGGAGCAAGCAGGCAGCCACAAGAGGGCAACAAGCACTGCGAAATAAGAAGAAGAGGAGGAGGACGACAACAACAGCAGCAGTAATAGCAGTAGCAGTAGCATCAAGTTGTGCAAAATCCAGGTACAAGTGCAAAGCAATTTCTCTTGCTTGCCTCAGAAATTTTAATACTCCATTCTCTTCCACGGAAAAAAAGTTTTCAAGTCAGCAGGAAAATCTGAAACAAAATGAAGAAACCAAAATGAAAATAAATAAATTTGGACAAAAGAAAAAACAATTACCAAAAATTACAATGATAACAATACATCATATTTATATAGCGCCAACACATTCCGCAGCGCTGTACAATTTGTCAGGTTAATTTACAGACAACAATATACATTACAAAACTAGTCATTTCACACAATGCAGAAACTGAGGGCCCTGCTCGCAAGAGCTGACAATCTAAGAGGTAGAAGGGGTGACACAAAATTATTGAACCAAAAAAAATAAATAAAATTCGGAAATACAAATAGGATTTCTCATCTAATTCTTCTGATTTGTTGCAAGACATTGAAATGCCAGCAAGCAAGCAGCAGAAGGAAAAAAGAAATTCTTTTTCTATTTTTCAACCAAATTAAGAGGGGTGCACCGGTCCTGGAGATACTGCAATACCAGGTCAATGCGTGGAGTGGACAGAGCAAGCTCTATTTCCATCTCCCTGTTCCAAAAATCCATTTAATATATGGTCCCCAGATAGGGGACGTATCAGATATTAAACTGATAAGAACAGATACTACACTTGATCTTAGCCAAAAGGCCGAGAAGCGATAACCCAAAAATTGGACGCACCCGAGCGGCGCCCCCCGGAAGCAACGTGCACTGCCAAAGGAGAAGGAAGAACAGCTAGCAACCTGGTCAGCAACTCTCACACCCAGGCAAGAAACACAGGTGCACAGCATTACCACAGTCAGCCAATCAATGGTTAATCACTACAGGAAAGTGACCACAGGTGATAGTAGAACTTTGGCGGCAAGGACTCGGCAGTGCACTGCCTTCGCAGCAGGCAAATCTGCATCAGGCCCGCCTCTGCATTAGACCACACCCACTAAAACGTACTTCACGAAGAGTTTGTTTGCTTTTCCTCGAAACACAGCTTCTACGGTTTAATTCCCAAAAAATAGAAAAGGAATACATTACATCACAAAATTGGGGCCCCCACAAGAAGAGAGTGAGTGGGGGGAATAGGAAAGCAAGCAGGGAGAAGAAGAAGAAGGATGGCTCTGGCTCTAAGACTCGTCAGGTTTGTCCACCGGAGGCCCGCACGGCTGGAGCATCTTCTCCATCAAATTGAAGCGCACACGGGCCTTGCTCTCGTTCTCAGCTACAGCAAAGTAGTTCAGCAGGTCAAAGTGGCCCATGTAAGAGCAGTAGGAGTCTCGGTGCTGATTCACCAGCCATTCCCACTTGGTGGTATCTGCGTGACCAGTGCCAATATATTTGGACTGGAGGTGCTCCAGCTGGCTGTGGATAGTGTACCGATCTGTCATGGTGTGTGAGGTCTGCACCAAAAGGTGAACAGGGTGATAGCCAATGCGTTTGGCATCACAGTAGGGCCCACGGCCCCACCTCTACACTTCTCAGCACATCGCTGTCTGCTTGGTACATTTTTGTCGTCATCAAAGCAAGTCCAAAAAATGCTAGACAGAGAAAATTTCCGAAACCGTACGAAGAATGTTCCTCTTGTACAGCGAAACAGATCAAATCCAGTTGCCACTACTGTCACTCAGCGATGCACAGCGCTTGCTGCAAATCTGCATAAACCCTGCCTGCATGTCAGTCTGTCTCCGGAGCAAGCAGGCAGCCACAAGAGGGCAACAAGCACTGCGAAATAAGAAGAAGAGGAGGAGGACGACAACAACAGCAGCAGTAATAGCAGTAGCAGTAGCATCAAGTTGTGCAAAATCCAGGTACAAGTGCAAAGCAATTTCTCTTGCTTGCCTCAGAAATTTTAATACTCCATTCTCTTCCACGGAAAAAAAGTTTTCAAGTCAGCAGGAAAATCTGAAACAAAATGAAGAAACCAAAATGAAAATAAATAAATTTGGACAAAAGAAAAAACAATTACCAAAAATTACAATGATAACAATACATCATATTTATATAGCGCCAACACATTCCGCAGCGCTGTACAATTTGTCAGGTTAATTTACAGACAACAATATACATTACAAAACTAGTCATTTCACACAATGCAGAAACTGAGGGCCCTGCTCGCAAGAGCTGACAATCTAAGAGGTAGAAGGGGTGACACAAAATTATTGAACCAAAAAAAATAAATAAAATTCGGAAATACAAATAGGATTTCTCATCTAATTCTTCTGATTTGTTGCAAGACATTGAAATGCCAGCAAGCAAGCAGCAGAAGGAAAAAAGAAATTCTTTTTCTATTTTTCAACCAAATTAAGAGGGGTGCACCGGTCCTGGAGATACTGCAATACCAGGTCAATGCGTGGAGTGGACAGAGCAAGCTCTATTTCCATCTCCCTGTTCCAAAAATCCATTTAATATATGGTCCCCAGATAGGGGACGTATCAGATATTAAACTGATAAGAACAGATACTACACTTGATCTTAGCCAAAAGGCCGAGAAGCGATAACCCAAAAATTGGACGCACCCGAGCGGCGCCCCCCGGAAGCAACGTGCACTGCCAAAGGAGAAGGAAGAACAGCTAGCAACCTGGTCAGCAACTCTCACACCCAGGCAAGAAACACAGGTGCACAGCATTACCACAGTCAGCCAATCAATGGTTAATCACTACAGGAAAGTGACCACAGGTGATAGTAGAACTTTGGCGGCAAGGACTCGGCAGTGCACTGCCTTCGCAGCAGGCAAATCTGCATCAGGCCCGCCTCTGCATTAGACCACACCCACTAAAACGTACTTCACGAAGAGTTTGTTTGCTTTTCCTCGAAACACAGCTTCTACGGTTTAATTCCCAAAAAATAGAAAAGGAATACATTACATCACAAAATTGGGGCCCCCACAAGAAGAGAGTGAGTGGGGGGAATAGGAAAGCAAGCAGGGAGAAGAAGAAGAAGGATGGCTCTGGCTCTAAGACTCGTCAGGTTTGTCCACCGGAGGCCCGCACGGCTGGAGCATCTTCTCCATCAAATTGAAGCGCACACGGGCCTTGCTCTCGTTCTCAGCTACAGCAAAGTAGTTCAGCAGGTCAAAGTGGCCCATGTAAGAGCAGTAGGAGTCTCGGTGCTGATTCACCAGCCATTCCCACTTGGTGGTATCTGCGTGACCAGTGCCAATATATTTGGACTGGAGGTGCTCCAGCTGGCTGTGGATAGTGTACCGATCTGTCATGGTGTGTGAGGTCTGCACCAAAAGGTGAACAGGGTGATAGCCAATGCGTTTGGCATCACAGTAGGGCCCACGGCCCCACCTCTACACTTCTCAGCACATCGCTGTCTGCTTGGTACATTTTTGTCGTCATCAAAGCAAGTCCAAAAAATGCTAGACAGAGAAAATTTCCGAAACCGTACGAAGAATGTTCCTCTTGTACAGCGAAACAGATCAAATCCAGTTGCCACTACTGTCACTCAGCGATGCACAGCGCTTGCTGCAAATCTGCATAAACCCTGCCTGCATGTCAGTCTGTCTCCGGAGCAAGCAGGCAGCCACAAGAGGGCAACAAGCACTGCGAAATAAGAAGAAGAGGAGGAGGACGACAACAACAGCAGCAGTAATAGCAGTAGCAGTAGCATCAAGTTGTGCAAAATCCAGGTACAAGTGCAAAGCAATTTCTCTTGCTTGCCTCAGAAATTTTAATACTCCATTCTCTTCCACGGAAAAAAAGTTTTCAAGTCAGCAGGAAAATCTGAAACAAAATGAAGAAACCAAAATGAAAATAAATAAATTTGGACAAAAGAAAAAACAATTACCAAAAATTACAATGATAACAATACATCATATTTATATAGCGCCAACACATTCCGCAGCGCTGTACAATTTGTCAGGTTAATTTACAGACAACAATATACATTACAAAACTAGTCATTTCACACAATGCAGAAACTGAGGGCCCTGCTCGCAAGAGCTGACAATCTAAGAGGTAGAAGGGGTGACACAAAATTATTGAACCAAAAAAAATAAATAAAATTCGGAAATACAAATAGGATTTCTCATCTAATTCTTCTGATTTGTTGCAAGACATTGAAATGCCAGCAAGCAAGCAGCAGAAGGAAAAAAGAAATTCTTTTTCTATTTTTCAACCAAATTAAGAGGGGTGCACCGGTCCTGGAGATACTGCAATACCAGGTCAATGCGTGGAGTGGACAGAGCAAGCTCTATTTCCATCTCCCTGTTCCAAAAATCCATTTAATATATGGTCCCCAGATAGGGGACGTATCAGATATTAAACTGATAAGAACAGATACTACACTTGATCTTAGCCAAAAGGCCGAGAAGCGATAACCCAAAAATTGGACGCACCCGAGCGGCGCCCCCCGGAAGCAACGTGCACTGCCAAAGGAGAAGGAAGAACAGCTAGCAACCTGGTCAGCAACTCTCACACCCAGGCAAGAAACACAGGTGCACAGCATTACCACAGTCAGCCAATCAATGGTTAATCACTACAGGAAAGTGACCACAGGTGATAGTAGAACTTTGGCGGCAAGGACTCGGCAGTGCACTGCCTTCGCAGCAGGCAAATCTGCATCAGGCCCGCCTCTGCATTAGACCACACCCACTAAAACGTACTTCACGAAGAGTTTGTTTGCTTTTCCTCGAAACACAGCTTCTACGGTTTAATTCCCAAAAAATAGAAAAGGAATACATTACATCACAAAATTGGGGCCCCCACAAGAAGAGAGTGAGTGGGGGGAATAGGAAAGCAAGCAGGGAGAAGAAGAAGAAGGATGGCTCTGGCTCTAAGACTCGTCAGGTTTGTCCACCGGAGGCCCGCACGGCTGGAGCATCTTCTCCATCAAATTGAAGCGCACACGGGCCTTGCTCTCGTTCTCAGCTACAGCAAAGTAGTTCAGCAGGTCAAAGTGGCCCATGTAAGAGCAGTAGGAGTCTCGGTGCTGATTCACCAGCCATTCCCACTTGGTGGTATCTGCGTGACCAGTGCCAATATATTTGGACTGGAGGTGCTCCAGCTGGCTGTGGATAGTGTACCGATCTGTCATGGTGTGTGAGGTCTGCACCAAAAGGTGAACAGGGTGATAGCCAATGCGTTTGGCATCACAGTAGGGCCCACGGCCCCACCTCTACACTTCTCAGCACATCGCTGTCTGCTTGGTACATTTTTGTCGTCATCAAAGCAAGTCCAAAAAATGCTAGACAGAGAAAATTTCCGAAACCGTACGAAGAATGTTCCTCTTGTACAGCGAAACAGATCAAATCCAGTTGCCACTACTGTCACTCAGCGATGCACAGCGCTTGCTGCAAATCTGCATAAACCCTGCCTGCATGTCAGTCTGTCTCCGGAGCAAGCAGGCAGCCACAAGAGGGCAACAAGCACTGCGAAATAAGAAGAAGAGGAGGAGGACGACAACAACAGCAGCAGTAATAGCAGTAGCAGTAGCATCAAGTTGTGCAAAATCCAGGTACAAGTGCAAAGCAATTTCTCTTGCTTGCCTCAGAAATTTTAATACTCCATTCTCTTCCACGGAAAAAAAGTTTTCAAGTCAGCAGGAAAATCTGAAACAAAATGAAGAAACCAAAATGAAAATAAATAAATTTGGACAAAAGAAAAAACAATTACCAAAAATTACAATGATAACAATACATCATATTTATATAGCGCCAACACATTCCGCAGCGCTGTACAATTTGTCAGGTTAATTTACAGACAACAATATACATTACAAAACTAGTCATTTCACACAATGCAGAAACTGAGGGCCCTGCTCGCAAGAGCTGACAATCTAAGAGGTAGAAGGGGTGACACAAAATTATTGAACCAAAAAAAATAAATAAAATTCGGAAATACAAATAGGATTTCTCATCTAATTCTTCTGATTTGTTGCAAGACATTGAAATGCCAGCAAGCAAGCAGCAGAAGGAAAAAAGAAATTCTTTTTCTATTTTTCAACCAAATTAAGAGGGGTGCACCGGTCCTGGAGATACTGCAATACCAGGTCAATGCGTGGAGTGGACAGAGCAAGCTCTATTTCCATCTCCCTGTTCCAAAAATCCATTTAATATATGGTCCCCAGATAGGGGACGTATCAGATATTAAACTGATAAGAACAGATACTACACTTGATCTTAGCCAAAAGGCCGAGAAGCGATAACCCAAAAATTGGACGCACCCGAGCGGCGCCCCCCGGAAGCAACGTGCACTGCCAAAGGAGAAGGAAGAACAGCTAGCAACCTGGTCAGCAACTCTCACACCCAGGCAAGAAACACAGGTGCACAGCATTACCACAGTCAGCCAATCAATGGTTAATCACTACAGGAAAGTGACCACAGGTGATAGTAGAACTTTGGCGGCAAGGACTCGGCAGTGCACTGCCTTCGCAGCAGGCAAATCTGCATCAGGCCCGCCTCTGCATTAGACCACACCCACTAAAACGTACTTCACGAAGAGTTTGTTTGCTTTTCCTCGAAACACAGCTTCTACGGTTTAATTCCCAAAAAATAGAAAAGGAATACATTACATCACAAAATTGGGGCCCCCACAAGAAGAGAGTGAGTGGGGGGAATAGGAAAGCAAGCAGGGAGAAGAAGAAGAAGGATGGCTCTGGCTCTAAGACTCGTCAGGTTTGTCCACCGGAGGCCCGCACGGCTGGAGCATCTTCTCCATCAAATTGAAGCGCACACGGGCCTTGCTCTCGTTCTCAGCTACAGCAAAGTAGTTCAGCAGGTCAAAGTGGCCCATGTAAGAGCAGTAGGAGTCTCGGTGCTGATTCACCAGCCATTCCCACTTGGTGGTATCTGCGTGACCAGTGCCAATATATTTGGACTGGAGGTGCTCCAGCTGGCTGTGGATAGTGTACCGATCTGTCATGGTGTGTGAGGTCTGCACCAAAAGGTGAACAGGGTGATAGCCAATGCGTTTGGCATCACAGTAGGGCCCACGGCCCCACCTCTACACTTCTCAGCACATCGCTGTCTGCTTGGTACATTTTTGTCGTCATCAAAGCAAGTCCAAAAAATGCTAGACAGAGAAAATTTCCGAAACCGTACGAAGAATGTTCCTCTTGTACAGCGAAACAGATCAAATCCAGTTGCCACTACTGTCACTCAGCGATGCACAGCGCTTGCTGCAAATCTGCATAAACCCTGCCTGCATGTCAGTCTGTCTCCGGAGCAAGCAGGCAGCCACAAGAGGGCAACAAGCACTGCGAAATAAGAAGAAGAGGAGGAGGACGACAACAACAGCAGCAGTAATAGCAGTAGCAGTAGCATCAAGTTGTGCAAAATCCAGGTACAAGTGCAAAGCAATTTCTCTTGCTTGCCTCAGAAATTTTAATACTCCATTCTCTTCCACGGAAAAAAAGTTTTCAAGTCAGCAGGAAAATCTGAAACAAAATGAAGAAACCAAAATGAAAATAAATAAATTTGGACAAAAGAAAAAACAATTACCAAAAATTACAATGATAACAATACATCATATTTATATAGCGCCAACACATTCCGCAGCGCTGTACAATTTGTCAGGTTAATTTACAGACAACAATATACATTACAAAACTAGTCATTTCACACAATGCAGAAACTGAGGGCCCTGCTCGCAAGAGCTGACAATCTAAGAGGTAGAAGGGGTGACACAAAATTATTGAACCAAAAAAAATAAATAAAATTCGGAAATACAAATAGGATTTCTCATCTAATTCTTCTGATTTGTTGCAAGACATTGAAATGCCAGCAAGCAAGCAGCAGAAGGAAAAAAGAAATTCTTTTTCTATTTTTCAACCAAATTAAGAGGGGTGCACCGGTCCTGGAGATACTGCAATACCAGGTCAATGCGTGGAGTGGACAGAGCAAGCTCTATTTCCATCTCCCTGTTCCAAAAATCCATTTAATATATGGTCCCCAGATAGGGGACGTATCAGATATTAAACTGATAAGAACAGATACTACACTTGATCTTAGCCAAAAGGCCGAGAAGCGATAACCCAAAAATTGGACGCACCCGAGCGGCGCCCCCCGGAAGCAACGTGCACTGCCAAAGGAGAAGGAAGAACAGCTAGCAACCTGGTCAGCAACTCTCACACCCAGGCAAGAAACACAGGTGCACAGCATTACCACAGTCAGCCAATCAATGGTTAATCACTACAGGAAAGTGACCACAGGTGATAGTAGAACTTTGGCGGCAAGGACTCGGCAGTGCACTGCCTTCGCAGCAGGCAAATCTGCATCAGGCCCGCCTCTGCATTAGACCACACCCACTAAAACGTACTTCACGAAGAGTTTGTTTGCTTTTCCTCGAAACACAGCTTCTACGGTTTAATTCCCAAAAAATAGAAAAGGAATACATTACATCACAAAATTGGGGCCCCCACAAGAAGAGAGTGAGTGGGGGGAATAGGAAAGCAAGCAGGGAGAAGAAGAAGAAGGATGGCTCTGGCTCTAAGACTCGTCAGGTTTGTCCACCGGAGGCCCGCACGGCTGGAGCATCTTCTCCATCAAATTGAAGCGCACACGGGCCTTGCTCTCGTTCTCAGCTACAGCAAAGTAGTTCAGCAGGTCAAAGTGGCCCATGTAAGAGCAGTAGGAGTCTCGGTGCTGATTCACCAGCCATTCCCACTTGGTGGTATCTGCGTGACCAGTGCCAATATATTTGGACTGGAGGTGCTCCAGCTGGCTGTGGATAGTGTACCGATCTGTCATGGTGTGTGAGGTCTGCACCAAAAGGTGAACAGGGTGATAGCCAATGCGTTTGGCATCACAGTAGGGCCCACGGCCCCACCTCTACACTTCTCAGCACATCGCTGTCTGCTTGGTACATTTTTGTCGTCATCAAAGCAAGTCCAAAAAATGCTAGACAGAGAAAATTTCCGAAACCGTACGAAGAATGTTCCTCTTGTACAGCGAAACAGATCAAATCCAGTTGCCACTACTGTCACTCAGCGATGCACAGCGCTTGCTGCAAATCTGCATAAACCCTGCCTGCATGTCAGTCTGTCTCCGGAGCAAGCAGGCAGCCACAAGAGGGCAACAAGCACTGCGAAATAAGAAGAAGAGGAGGAGGACGACAACAACAGCAGCAGTAATAGCAGTAGCAGTAGCATCAAGTTGTGCAAAATCCAGGTACAAGTGCAAAGCAATTTCTCTTGCTTGCCTCAGAAATTTTAATACTCCATTCTCTTCCACGGAAAAAAAGTTTTCAAGTCAGCAGGAAAATCTGAAACAAAATGAAGAAACCAAAATGAAAATAAATAAATTTGGACAAAAGAAAAAACAATTACCAAAAATTACAATGATAACAATACATCATATTTATATAGCGCCAACACATTCCGCAGCGCTGTACAATTTGTCAGGTTAATTTACAGACAACAATATACATTACAAAACTAGTCATTTCACACAATGCAGAAACTGAGGGCCCTGCTCGCAAGAGCTGACAATCTAAGAGGTAGAAGGGGTGACACAAAATTATTGAACCAAAAAAAATAAATAAAATTCGGAAATACAAATAGGATTTCTCATCTAATTCTTCTGATTTGTTGCAAGACATTGAAATGCCAGCAAGCAAGCAGCAGAAGGAAAAAAGAAATTCTTTTTCTATTTTTCAACCAAATTAAGAGGGGTGCACCGGTCCTGGAGATACTGCAATACCAGGTCAATGCGTGGAGTGGACAGAGCAAGCTCTATTTCCATCTCCCTGTTCCAAAAATCCATTTAATATATGGTCCCCAGATAGGGGACGTATCAGATATTAAACTGATAAGAACAGATACTACACTTGATCTTAGCCAAAAGGCCGAGAAGCGATAACCCAAAAATTGGACGCACCCGAGCGGCGCCCCCCGGAAGCAACGTGCACTGCCAAAGGAGAAGGAAGAACAGCTAGCAACCTGGTCAGCAACTCTCACACCCAGGCAAGAAACACAGGTGCACAGCATTACCACAGTCAGCCAATCAATGGTTAATCACTACAGGAAAGTGACCACAGGTGATAGTAGAACTTTGGCGGCAAGGACTCGGCAGTGCACTGCCTTCGCAGCAGGCAAATCTGCATCAGGCCCGCCTCTGCATTAGACCACACCCACTAAAACGTACTTCACGAAGAGTTTGTTTGCTTTTCCTCGAAACACAGCTTCTACGGTTTAATTCCCAAAAAATAGAAAAGGAATACATTACATCACAAAATTGGGGCCCCCACAAGAAGAGAGTGAGTGGGGGGAATAGGAAAGCAAGCAGGGAGAAGAAGAAGAAGGATGGCTCTGGCTCTAAGACTCGTCAGGTTTGTCCACCGGAGGCCCGCACGGCTGGAGCATCTTCTCCATCAAATTGAAGCGCACACGGGCCTTGCTCTCGTTCTCAGCTACAGCAAAGTAGTTCAGCAGGTCAAAGTGGCCCATGTAAGAGCAGTAGGAGTCTCGGTGCTGATTCACCAGCCATTCCCACTTGGTGGTATCTGCGTGACCAGTGCCAATATATTTGGACTGGAGGTGCTCCAGCTGGCTGTGGATAGTGTACCGATCTGTCATGGTGTGTGAGGTCTGCACCAAAAGGTGAACAGGGTGATAGCCAATGCGTTTGGCATCACAGTAGGGCCCACGGCCCCACCTCTACACTTCTCAGCACATCGCTGTCTGCTTGGTACATTTTTGTCGTCATCAAAGCAAGTCCAAAAAATGCTAGACAGAGAAAATTTCCGAAACCGTACGAAGAATGTTCCTCTTGTACAGCGAAACAGATCAAATCCAGTTGCCACTACTGTCACTCAGCGATGCACAGCGCTTGCTGCAAATCTGCATAAACCCTGCCTGCATGTCAGTCTGTCTCCGGAGCAAGCAGGCAGCCACAAGAGGGCAACAAGCACTGCGAAATAAGAAGAAGAGGAGGAGGACGACAACAACAGCAGCAGTAATAGCAGTAGCAGTAGCATCAAGTTGTGCAAAATCCAGGTACAAGTGCAAAGCAATTTCTCTTGCTTGCCTCAGAAATTTTAATACTCCATTCTCTTCCACGGAAAAAAAGTTTTCAAGTCAGCAGGAAAATCTGAAACAAAATGAAGAAACCAAAATGAAAATAAATAAATTTGGACAAAAGAAAAAACAATTACCAAAAATTACAATGATAACAATACATCATATTTATATAGCGCCAACACATTCCGCAGCGCTGTACAATTTGTCAGGTTAATTTACAGACAACAATATACATTACAAAACTAGTCATTTCACACAATGCAGAAACTGAGGGCCCTGCTCGCAAGAGCTGACAATCTAAGAGGTAGAAGGGGTGACACAAAATTATTGAACCAAAAAAAATAAATAAAATTCGGAAATACAAATAGGATTTCTCATCTAATTCTTCTGATTTGTTGCAAGACATTGAAATGCCAGCAAGCAAGCAGCAGAAGGAAAAAAGAAATTCTTTTTCTATTTTTCAACCAAATTAAGAGGGGTGCACCGGTCCTGGAGATACTGCAATACCAGGTCAATGCGTGGAGTGGACAGAGCAAGCTCTATTTCCATCTCCCTGTTCCAAAAATCCATTTAATATATGGTCCCCAGATAGGGGACGTATCAGATATTAAACTGATAAGAACAGATTTTTTTTAAGTTGAAATCTACCACAAAGGGTAGCATCTTTATTTAACATTTTATCAATACACATCAACTTAACATTTTATACAAAAATAAATCATTTACACATACAATACACATACTTGTTTACATATCACATCATATTAAGCATTTTTCCAACATTTTAACATATTAATTCCTTTGACCAATCTATATTTAATCTCTTTACTAATTCCTCCTGAGCTTCTGCACTTTTCCTATATTTACCTTTATGACTTTTTTTCCTAACACTTGTTGGATATCCCCCCTGCATAGCAAGAAGAAATAGTACAGTCATTTCTACATTATTCAAGCATTTTTTATCTAGTGCTTCCCTAACTATAGGGTCATTAATTGAGTACCGATCATAGAAACCCTCATGATCCTTATGAAAGTCCCTCACAGCCTGGCCCCTTTCCTCATTAAAGTTTTCTAACTCTTCTCTTAGTGCATCCTGATCTTCAATTGCTTTACACAACAATACATTTACCATTTCCTCACTAGGCTTTTTGTATTTTGCTTCAATCCCATCTCCATAATCAGCTTTTTCTACCTTTATTATTTCAGTTACCTTTGCCTTCAATTTACATACTTTATTAAACGGCACAACCTCCTCCAAACATTTTCCTGTGTTAAAATCACACAACACTCCATAAGACAAAGTTTCCCCCACCCTCCGCATTGAAGGTAAACCTGTAAGAGAAACATCAGAGCTGGGCTCTGTTTTTTGAGTCCCACACACAGTCTCTGTTTTTCCCATCTTGGGTCCTGAATCAAAAGGAAAGTCCTTACAATCAGTCTTTGTTTCTTCTTTATCAGTCCTTATTTTGTCCATACTGGAGGATCTTTTACCAAGACCCTCCCAATAGCAATATCCAGTGTTTCCACCGAAATCAATGTCCCCATCAAGCTGGCTTAGGTTCTCCTCTTTGATCCAGACGGAGAACCTCTTTCTACCAGTCCAGAAACCAACCTTGTTTAACAGGTCTTTCTTAAATCTGCATACCGGGGCAACCAACTTCACAAAGCTCAAAATCTCCGAGGTCGTCACGAACGGATCGTCCATGGATACCACCAAAGTTTTCCATCCGCCCTGCAAGGAGGTCAAGCAAGCCACACGGTTCCTGATCCCAGCGATCCCTCCTTCGTTCCACCTCCGGAAGGCCTCCGAGCACAGGAACTCCGATCTGAACGTGACATCGCAAGAGCCTCTGGCGGTGTTCCACTGCATGGCAAAGACGTCATCTCGGGTCATCATCAGGTCCTCCAACAGGATTCTAGCCATCACCGTCTCATCCCAAGCGTCCAAGGAAGCCTCTTTCTTGGGGAAGAACCGCAAGCAGAACTTCTTCCTCTTTAGCTCCATAGTCACCAACACCGTCTCAGCCAAGCCTGCGAAAATCAATAGATTGACCAGGTGATCGCTCCTCGTTGCCCCGGGACTAAGCCTCAAACCCTATAGCAGCATGTGCTTCCACCCAGGCTATAAACCTGGGTTTCCACACAAGGCCGAGTAGAGGGTACCCGGGGCACCTCCGGCTAAGACCCTTGGCAGCACACAAACACTAAACAGTAAGTATGCTACACTTGGTCTTAGCCAAAAGGCCGAGAAGCGATAACCCAAAAATTGGACGCACCCGAGCGGCGCCCCCCGGAAGCAACGTGCACTGCCAAAGGAGAAGGAAGAACAGCTAGCAACCTGGTCAGCAACTCTCACACCCAGGCAAGAAACACAGGTGCACAGCATTACCACAGTCAGCCAATCAATGGTTAATCACTACAGGAAAGTGACCACAGGTGATAGTAGAACTTTGGCGGCAAGGACTCGGCAGTGCACTGCCTTCGCAGCAGGCAAATCTGCATCAGGCCCGCCTCTGCATTAGACCACACCCACTAAAACGTACTTCACGAAGAGTTTGTTTGCTTTTCCTCGAAACACAGCTTCTACGGTTTAATTCCCAAAAAATAGAAAAGGAATACATTACATCACAAAATTGGGGCCCCCACAAGAAGAGAGTGAGTGGGGGGAATAGGAAAGCAAGCAGGGAGAAGAAGAAGAAGGATGGCTCTGGCTCTAAGACTCGTCAGGTTTGTCCACCGGAGGCCCGCACGGCTGGAGCATCTTCTCCATCAAATTGAAGCGCACACGGGCCTTGCTCTCGTTCTCAGCTACAGCAAAGTAGTTCAGCAGGTCAAAGTGGCCCATGTAAGAGCAGTAGGAGTCTCGGTGCTGATTCACCAGCCATTCCCACTTGGTGGTATCTGCGTGACCAGTGCCAATATATTTGGACTGGAGGTGCTCCAGCTGGCTGTGGATAGTGTACCGATCTGTCATGGTGTGTGAGGTCTGCACCAAAAGGTGAACAGGGTGATAGCCAATGCGTTTGGCATCACAGTAGGGCCCACGGCCCCACCTCTACACTTCTCAGCACATCGCTGTCTGCTTGGTACATTTTTGTCGTCATCAAAGCAAGTCCAAAAAATGCTAGACAGAGAAAATTTCCGAAACCGTACGAAGAATGTTCCTCTTGTACAGCGAAACAGATCAAATCCAGTTGCCACTACTGTCACTCAGCGATGCACAGCGCTTGCTGCAAATCTGCATAAACCCTGCCTGCATGTCAGTCTGTCTCCGGAGCAAGCAGGCAGCCACAAGAGGGCAACAAGCACTGCGAAATAAGAAGAAGAGGAGGAGGACGACAACAACAGCAGCAGTAATAGCAGTAGCAGTAGCATCAAGTTGTGCAAAATCCAGGTACAAGTGCAAAGCAATTTCTCTTGCTTGCCTCAGAAATTTTAATACTCCATTCTCTTCCACGGAAAAAAAGTTTTCAAGTCAGCAGGAAAATCTGAAACAAAATGAAGAAACCAAAATGAAAATAAATAAATTTGGACAAAAGAAAAAACAATTACCAAAAATTACAATGATAACAATACATCATATTTATATAGCGCCAACACATTCCGCAGCGCTGTACAATTTGTCAGGTTAATTTACAGACAACAATATACATTACAAAACTAGTCATTTCACACAATGCAGAAACTGAGGGCCCTGCTCGCAAGAGCTGACAATCTAAGAGGTAGAAGGGGTGACACAAAATTATTGAACCAAAAAAAATAAATAAAATTCGGAAATACAAATAGGATTTCTCATCTAATTCTTCTGATTTGTTGCAAGACATTGAAATGCCAGCAAGCAAGCAGCAGAAGGAAAAAAGAAATTCTTTTTCTATTTTTCAACCAAATTAAGAGGGGTGCACCGGTCCTGGAGATACTGCAATACCAGGTCAATGCGTGGAGTGGACAGAGCAAGCTCTATTTCCATCTCCCTGTTCCAAAAATCCATTTAATATATGGTCCCCAGATAGGGGACGTATCAGATATTAAACTGATAAGAACAGATACTACACTTGATCTTAGCCAAAAGGCCGAGAAGCGATAACCCAAAAATTGGACGCACCCGAGCGGCGCCCCCCGGAAGCAACGTGCACTGCCAAAGGAGAAGGAAGAACAGCTAGCAACCTGGTCAGCAACTCTCACACCCAGGCAAGAAACACAGGTGCACAGCATTACCACAGTCAGCCAATCAATGGTTAATCACTACAGGAAAGTGACCACAGGTGATAGTAGAACTTTGGCGGCAAGGACTCGGCAGTGCACTGCCTTCGCAGCAGGCAAATCTGCATCAGGCCCGCCTCTGCATTAGACCACACCCACTAAAACGTACTTCACGAAGAGTTTGTTTGCTTTTCCTCGAAACACAGCTTCTACGGTTTAATTCCCAAAAAATAGAAAAGGAATACATTACATCACAAAATTGGGGCCCCCACAAGAAGAGAGTGAGTGGGGGGAATAGGAAAGCAAGCAGGGAGAAGAAGAAGAAGGATGGCTCTGGCTCTAAGACTCGTCAGGTTTGTCCACCGGAGGCCCGCACGGCTGGAGCATCTTCTCCATCAAATTGAAGCGCACACGGGCCTTGCTCTCGTTCTCAGCTACAGCAAAGTAGTTCAGCAGGTCAAAGTGGCCCATGTAAGAGCAGTAGGAGTCTCGGTGCTGATTCACCAGCCATTCCCACTTGGTGGTATCTGCGTGACCAGTGCCAATATATTTGGACTGGAGGTGCTCCAGCTGGCTGTGGATAGTGTACCGATCTGTCATGGTGTGTGAGGTCTGCACCAAAAGGTGAACAGGGTGATAGCCAATGCGTTTGGCATCACAGTAGGGCCCACGGCCCCACCTCTACACTTCTCAGCACATCGCTGTCTGCTTGGTACATTTTTGTCGTCATCAAAGCAAGTCCAAAAAATGCTAGACAGAGAAAATTTCCGAAACCGTACGAAGAATGTTCCTCTTGTACAGCGAAACAGATCAAATCCAGTTGCCACTACTGTCACTCAGCGATGCACAGCGCTTGCTGCAAATCTGCATAAACCCTGCCTGCATGTCAGTCTGTCTCCGGAGCAAGCAGGCAGCCACAAGAGGGCAACAAGCACTGCGAAATAAGAAGAAGAGGAGGAGGACGACAACAACAGCAGCAGTAATAGCAGTAGCAGTAGCATCAAGTTGTGCAAAATCCAGGTACAAGTGCAAAGCAATTTCTCTTGCTTGCCTCAGAAATTTTAATACTCCATTCTCTTCCACGGAAAAAAAGTTTTCAAGTCAGCAGGAAAATCTGAAACAAAATGAAGAAACCAAAATGAAAATAAATAAATTTGGACAAAAGAAAAAACAATTACCAAAAATTACAATGATAACAATACATCATATTTATATAGCGCCAACACATTCCGCAGCGCTGTACAATTTGTCAGGTTAATTTACAGACAACAATATACATTACAAAACTAGTCATTTCACACAATGCAGAAACTGAGGGCCCTGCTCGCAAGAGCTGACAATCTAAGAGGTAGAAGGGGTGACACAAAATTATTGAACCAAAAAAAATAAATAAAATTCGGAAATACAAATAGGATTTCTCATCTAATTCTTCTGATTTGTTGCAAGACATTGAAATGCCAGCAAGCAAGCAGCAGAAGGAAAAAAGAAATTCTTTTTCTATTTTTCAACCAAATTAAGAGGGGTGCACCGGTCCTGGAGATACTGCAATACCAGGTCAATGCGTGGAGTGGACAGAGCAAGCTCTATTTCCATCTCCCTGTTCCAAAAATCCATTTAATATATGGTCCCCAGATAGGGGACGTATCAGATATTAAACTGATAAGAACAGATACTACACTTGATCTTAGCCAAAAGGCCGAGAAGCGATAACCCAAAAATTGGACGCACCCGAGCGGCGCCCCCCGGAAGCAACGTGCACTGCCAAAGGAGAAGGAAGAACAGCTAGCAACCTGGTCAGCAACTCTCACACCCAGGCAAGAAACACAGGTGCACAGCATTACCACAGTCAGCCAATCAATGGTTAATCACTACAGGAAAGTGACCACAGGTGATAGTAGAACTTTGGCGGCAAGGACTCGGCAGTGCACTGCCTTCGCAGCAGGCAAATCTGCATCAGGCCCGCCTCTGCATTAGACCACACCCACTAAAACGTACTTCACGAAGAGTTTGTTTGCTTTTCCTCGAAACACAGCTTCTACGGTTTAATTCCCAAAAAATAGAAAAGGAATACATTACATCACAAAATTGGGGCCCCCACAAGAAGAGAGTGAGTGGGGGGAATAGGAAAGCAAGCAGGGAGAAGAAGAAGAAGGATGGCTCTGGCTCTAAGACTCGTCAGGTTTGTCCACCGGAGGCCCGCACGGCTGGAGCATCTTCTCCATCAAATTGAAGCGCACACGGGCCTTGCTCTCGTTCTCAGCTACAGCAAAGTAGTTCAGCAGGTCAAAGTGGCCCATGTAAGAGCAGTAGGAGTCTCGGTGCTGATTCACCAGCCATTCCCACTTGGTGGTATCTGCGTGACCAGTGCCAATATATTTGGACTGGAGGTGCTCCAGCTGGCTGTGGATAGTGTACCGATCTGTCATGGTGTGTGAGGTCTGCACCAAAAGGTGAACAGGGTGATAGCCAATGCGTTTGGCATCACAGTAGGGCCCACGGCCCCACCTCTACACTTCTCAGCACATCGCTGTCTGCTTGGTACATTTTTGTCGTCATCAAAGCAAGTCCAAAAAATGCTAGACAGAGAAAATTTCCGAAACCGTACGAAGAATGTTCCTCTTGTACAGCGAAACAGATCAAATCCAGTTGCCACTACTGTCACTCAGCGATGCACAGCGCTTGCTGCAAATCTGCATAAACCCTGCCTGCATGTCAGTCTGTCTCCGGAGCAAGCAGGCAGCCACAAGAGGGCAACAAGCACTGCGAAATAAGAAGAAGAGGAGGAGGACGACAACAACAGCAGCAGTAATAGCAGTAGCAGTAGCATCAAGTTGTGCAAAATCCAGGTACAAGTGCAAAGCAATTTCTCTTGCTTGCCTCAGAAATTTTAATACTCCATTCTCTTCCACGGAAAAAAAGTTTTCAAGTCAGCAGGAAAATCTGAAACAAAATGAAGAAACCAAAATGAAAATAAATAAATTTGGACAAAAGAAAAAACAATTACCAAAAATTACAATGATAACAATACATCATATTTATATAGCGCCAACACATTCCGCAGCGCTGTACAATTTGTCAGGTTAATTTACAGACAACAATATACATTACAAAACTAGTCATTTCACACAATGCAGAAACTGAGGGCCCTGCTCGCAAGAGCTGACAATCTAAGAGGTAGAAGGGGTGACACAAAATTATTGAACCAAAAAAAATAAATAAAATTCGGAAATACAAATAGGATTTCTCATCTAATTCTTCTGATTTGTTGCAAGACATTGAAATGCCAGCAAGCAAGCAGCAGAAGGAAAAAAGAAATTCTTTTTCTATTTTTCAACCAAATTAAGAGGGGTGCACCGGTCCTGGAGATACTGCAATACCAGGTCAATGCGTGGAGTGGACAGAGCAAGCTCTATTTCCATCTCCCTGTTCCAAAAATCCATTTAATATATGGTCCCCAGATAGGGGACGTATCAGATATTAAACTGATAAGAACAGATACTACACTTGATCTTAGCCAAAAGGCCGAGAAGCGATAACCCAAAAATTGGACGCACCCGAGCGGCGCCCCCCGGAAGCAACGTGCACTGCCAAAGGAGAAGGAAGAACAGCTAGCAACCTGGTCAGCAACTCTCACACCCAGGCAAGAAACACAGGTGCACAGCATTACCACAGTCAGCCAATCAATGGTTAATCACTACAGGAAAGTGACCACAGGTGATAGTAGAACTTTGGCGGCAAGGACTCGGCAGTGCACTGCCTTCGCAGCAGGCAAATCTGCATCAGGCCCGCCTCTGCATTAGACCACACCCACTAAAACGTACTTCACGAAGAGTTTGTTTGCTTTTCCTCGAAACACAGCTTCTACGGTTTAATTCCCAAAAAATAGAAAAGGAATACATTACATCACAAAATTGGGGCCCCCACAAGAAGAGAGTGAGTGGGGGGAATAGGAAAGCAAGCAGGGAGAAGAAGAAGAAGGATGGCTCTGGCTCTAAGACTCGTCAGGTTTGTCCACCGGAGGCCCGCACGGCTGGAGCATCTTCTCCATCAAATTGAAGCGCACACGGGCCTTGCTCTCGTTCTCAGCTACAGCAAAGTAGTTCAGCAGGTCAAAGTGGCCCATGTAAGAGCAGTAGGAGTCTCGGTGCTGATTCACCAGCCATTCCCACTTGGTGGTATCTGCGTGACCAGTGCCAATATATTTGGACTGGAGGTGCTCCAGCTGGCTGTGGATAGTGTACCGATCTGTCATGGTGTGTGAGGTCTGCACCAAAAGGTGAACAGGGTGATAGCCAATGCGTTTGGCATCACAGTAGGGCCCACGGCCCCACCTCTACACTTCTCAGCACATCGCTGTCTGCTTGGTACATTTTTGTCGTCATCAAAGCAAGTCCAAAAAATGCTAGACAGAGAAAATTTCCGAAACCGTACGAAGAATGTTCCTCTTGTACAGCGAAACAGATCAAATCCAGTTGCCACTACTGTCACTCAGCGATGCACAGCGCTTGCTGCAAATCTGCATAAACCCTGCCTGCATGTCAGTCTGTCTCCGGAGCAAGCAGGCAGCCACAAGAGGGCAACAAGCACTGCGAAATAAGAAGAAGAGGAGGAGGACGACAACAACAGCAGCAGTAATAGCAGTAGCAGTAGCATCAAGTTGTGCAAAATCCAGGTACAAGTGCAAAGCAATTTCTCTTGCTTGCCTCAGAAATTTTAATACTCCATTCTCTTCCACGGAAAAAAAGTTTTCAAGTCAGCAGGAAAATCTGAAACAAAATGAAGAAACCAAAATGAAAATAAATAAATTTGGACAAAAGAAAAAACAATTACCAAAAATTACAATGATAACAATACATCATATTTATATAGCGCCAACACATTCCGCAGCGCTGTACAATTTGTCAGGTTAATTTACAGACAACAATATACATTACAAAACTAGTCATTTCACACAATGCAGAAACTGAGGGCCCTGCTCGCAAGAGCTGACAATCTAAGAGGTAGAAGGGGTGACACAAAATTATTGAACCAAAAAAAATAAATAAAATTCGGAAATACAAATAGGATTTCTCATCTAATTCTTCTGATTTGTTGCAAGACATTGAAATGCCAGCAAGCAAGCAGCAGAAGGAAAAAAGAAATTCTTTTTCTATTTTTCAACCAAATTAAGAGGGGTGCACCGGTCCTGGAGATACTGCAATACCAGGTCAATGCGTGGAGTGGACAGAGCAAGCTCTATTTCCATCTCCCTGTTCCAAAAATCCATTTAATATATGGTCCCCAGATAGGGGACGTATCAGATATTAAACTGATAAGAACAGATACTACACTTGATCTTAGCCAAAAGGCCGAGAAGCGATAACCCAAAAATTGGACGCACCCGAGCGGCGCCCCCCGGAAGCAACGTGCACTGCCAAAGGAGAAGGAAGAACAGCTAGCAACCTGGTCAGCAACTCTCACACCCAGGCAAGAAACACAGGTGCACAGCATTACCACAGTCAGCCAATCAATGGTTAATCACTACAGGAAAGTGACCACAGGTGATAGTAGAACTTTGGCGGCAAGGACTCGGCAGTGCACTGCCTTCGCAGCAGGCAAATCTGCATCAGGCCCGCCTCTGCATTAGACCACACCCACTAAAACGTACTTCACGAAGAGTTTGTTTGCTTTTCCTCGAAACACAGCTTCTACGGTTTAATTCCCAAAAAATAGAAAAGGAATACATTACATCACAAAATTGGGGCCCCCACAAGAAGAGAGTGAGTGGGGGGAATAGGAAAGCAAGCAGGGAGAAGAAGAAGAAGGATGGCTCTGGCTCTAAGACTCGTCAGGTTTGTCCACCGGAGGCCCGCACGGCTGGAGCATCTTCTCCATCAAATTGAAGCGCACACGGGCCTTGCTCTCGTTCTCAGCTACAGCAAAGTAGTTCAGCAGGTCAAAGTGGCCCATGTAAGAGCAGTAGGAGTCTCGGTGCTGATTCACCAGCCATTCCCACTTGGTGGTATCTGCGTGACCAGTGCCAATATATTTGGACTGGAGGTGCTCCAGCTGGCTGTGGATAGTGTACCGATCTGTCATGGTGTGTGAGGTCTGCACCAAAAGGTGAACAGGGTGATAGCCAATGCGTTTGGCATCACAGTAGGGCCCACGGCCCCACCTCTACACTTCTCAGCACATCGCTGTCTGCTTGGTACATTTTTGTCGTCATCAAAGCAAGTCCAAAAAATGCTAGACAGAGAAAATTTCCGAAACCGTACGAAGAATGTTCCTCTTGTACAGCGAAACAGATCAAATCCAGTTGCCACTACTGTCACTCAGCGATGCACAGCGCTTGCTGCAAATCTGCATAAACCCTGCCTGCATGTCAGTCTGTCTCCGGAGCAAGCAGGCAGCCACAAGAGGGCAACAAGCACTGCGAAATAAGAAGAAGAGGAGGAGGACGACAACAACAGCAGCAGTAATAGCAGTAGCAGTAGCATCAAGTTGTGCAAAATCCAGGTACAAGTGCAAAGCAATTTCTCTTGCTTGCCTCAGAAATTTTAATACTCCATTCTCTTCCACGGAAAAAAAGTTTTCAAGTCAGCAGGAAAATCTGAAACAAAATGAAGAAACCAAAATGAAAATAAATAAATTTGGACAAAAGAAAAAACAATTACCAAAAATTACAATGATAACAATACATCATATTTATATAGCGCCAACACATTCCGCAGCGCTGTACAATTTGTCAGGTTAATTTACAGACAACAATATACATTACAAAACTAGTCATTTCACACAATGCAGAAACTGAGGGCCCTGCTCGCAAGAGCTGACAATCTAAGAGGTAGAAGGGGTGACACAAAATTATTGAACCAAAAAAAATAAATAAAATTCGGAAATACAAATAGGATTTCTCATCTAATTCTTCTGATTTGTTGCAAGACATTGAAATGCCAGCAAGCAAGCAGCAGAAGGAAAAAAGAAATTCTTTTTCTATTTTTCAACCAAATTAAGAGGGGTGCACCGGTCCTGGAGATACTGCAATACCAGGTCAATGCGTGGAGTGGACAGAGCAAGCTCTATTTCCATCTCCCTGTTCCAAAAATCCATTTAATATATGGTCCCCAGATAGGGGACGTATCAGATATTAAACTGATAAGAACAGATACTACACTTGATCTTAGCCAAAAGGCCGAGAAGCGATAACCCAAAAATTGGACGCACCCGAGCGGCGCCCCCCGGAAGCAACGTGCACTGCCAAAGGAGAAGGAAGAACAGCTAGCAACCTGGTCAGCAACTCTCACACCCAGGCAAGAAACACAGGTGCACAGCATTACCACAGTCAGCCAATCAATGGTTAATCACTACAGGAAAGTGACCACAGGTGATAGTAGAACTTTGGCGGCAAGGACTCGGCAGTGCACTGCCTTCGCAGCAGGCAAATCTGCATCAGGCCCGCCTCTGCATTAGACCACACCCACTAAAACGTACTTCACGAAGAGTTTGTTTGCTTTTCCTCGAAACACAGCTTCTACGGTTTAATTCCCAAAAAATAGAAAAGGAATACATTACATCACAAAATTGGGGCCCCCACAAGAAGAGAGTGAGTGGGGGGAATAGGAAAGCAAGCAGGGAGAAGAAGAAGAAGGATGGCTCTGGCTCTAAGACTCGTCAGGTTTGTCCACCGGAGGCCCGCACGGCTGGAGCATCTTCTCCATCAAATTGAAGCGCACACGGGCCTTGCTCTCGTTCTCAGCTACAGCAAAGTAGTTCAGCAGGTCAAAGTGGCCCATGTAAGAGCAGTAGGAGTCTCGGTGCTGATTCACCAGCCATTCCCACTTGGTGGTATCTGCGTGACCAGTGCCAATATATTTGGACTGGAGGTGCTCCAGCTGGCTGTGGATAGTGTACCGATCTGTCATGGTGTGTGAGGTCTGCACCAAAAGGTGAACAGGGTGATAGCCAATGCGTTTGGCATCACAGTAGGGCCCACGGCCCCACCTCTACACTTCTCAGCACATCGCTGTCTGCTTGGTACATTTTTGTCGTCATCAAAGCAAGTCCAAAAAATGCTAGACAGAGAAAATTTCCGAAACCGTACGAAGAATGTTCCTCTTGTACAGCGAAACAGATCAAATCCAGTTGCCACTACTGTCACTCAGCGATGCACAGCGCTTGCTGCAAATCTGCATAAACCCTGCCTGCATGTCAGTCTGTCTCCGGAGCAAGCAGGCAGCCACAAGAGGGCAACAAGCACTGCGAAATAAGAAGAAGAGGAGGAGGACGACAACAACAGCAGCAGTAATAGCAGTAGCAGTAGCATCAAGTTGTGCAAAATCCAGGTACAAGTGCAAAGCAATTTCTCTTGCTTGCCTCAGAAATTTTAATACTCCATTCTCTTCCACGGAAAAAAAGTTTTCAAGTCAGCAGGAAAATCTGAAACAAAATGAAGAAACCAAAATGAAAATAAATAAATTTGGACAAAAGAAAAAACAATTACCAAAAATTACAATGATAACAATACATCATATTTATATAGCGCCAACACATTCCGCAGCGCTGTACAATTTGTCAGGTTAATTTACAGACAACAATATACATTACAAAACTAGTCATTTCACACAATGCAGAAACTGAGGGCCCTGCTCGCAAGAGCTGACAATCTAAGAGGTAGAAGGGGTGACACAAAATTATTGAACCAAAAAAAATAAATAAAATTCGGAAATACAAATAGGATTTCTCATCTAATTCTTCTGATTTGTTGCAAGACATTGAAATGCCAGCAAGCAAGCAGCAGAAGGAAAAAAGAAATTCTTTTTCTATTTTTCAACCAAATTAAGAGGGGTGCACCGGTCCTGGAGATACTGCAATACCAGGTCAATGCGTGGAGTGGACAGAGCAAGCTCTATTTCCATCTCCCTGTTCCAAAAATCCATTTAATATATGGTCCCCAGATAGGGGACGTATCAGATATTAAACTGATAAGAACAGATACTACACTTGATCTTAGCCAAAAGGCCGAGAAGCGATAACCCAAAAATTGGACGCACCCGAGCGGCGCCCCCCGGAAGCAACGTGCACTGCCAAAGGAGAAGGAAGAACAGCTAGCAACCTGGTCAGCAACTCTCACACCCAGGCAAGAAACACAGGTGCACAGCATTACCACAGTCAGCCAATCAATGGTTAATCACTACAGGAAAGTGACCACAGGTGATAGTAGAACTTTGGCGGCAAGGACTCGGCAGTGCACTGCCTTCGCAGCAGGCAAATCTGCATCAGGCCCGCCTCTGCATTAGACCACACCCACTAAAACGTACTTCACGAAGAGTTTGTTTGCTTTTCCTCGAAACACAGCTTCTACGGTTTAATTCCCAAAAAATAGAAAAGGAATACATTACATCACAAAATTGGGGCCCCCACAAGAAGAGAGTGAGTGGGGGGAATAGGAAAGCAAGCAGGGAGAAGAAGAAGAAGGATGGCTCTGGCTCTAAGACTCGTCAGGTTTGTCCACCGGAGGCCCGCACGGCTGGAGCATCTTCTCCATCAAATTGAAGCGCACACGGGCCTTGCTCTCGTTCTCAGCTACAGCAAAGTAGTTCAGCAGGTCAAAGTGGCCCATGTAAGAGCAGTAGGAGTCTCGGTGCTGATTCACCAGCCATTCCCACTTGGTGGTATCTGCGTGACCAGTGCCAATATATTTGGACTGGAGGTGCTCCAGCTGGCTGTGGATAGTGTACCGATCTGTCATGGTGTGTGAGGTCTGCACCAAAAGGTGAACAGGGTGATAGCCAATGCGTTTGGCATCACAGTAGGGCCCACGGCCCCACCTCTACACTTCTCAGCACATCGCTGTCTGCTTGGTACATTTTTGTCGTCATCAAAGCAAGTCCAAAAAATGCTAGACAGAGAAAATTTCCGAAACCGTACGAAGAATGTTCCTCTTGTACAGCGAAACAGATCAAATCCAGTTGCCACTACTGTCACTCAGCGATGCACAGCGCTTGCTGCAAATCTGCATAAACCCTGCCTGCATGTCAGTCTGTCTCCGGAGCAAGCAGGCAGCCACAAGAGGGCAACAAGCACTGCGAAATAAGAAGAAGAGGAGGAGGACGACAACAACAGCAGCAGTAATAGCAGTAGCAGTAGCATCAAGTTGTGCAAAATCCAGGTACAAGTGCAAAGCAATTTCTCTTGCTTGCCTCAGAAATTTTAATACTCCATTCTCTTCCACGGAAAAAAAGTTTTCAAGTCAGCAGGAAAATCTGAAACAAAATGAAGAAACCAAAATGAAAATAAATAAATTTGGACAAAAGAAAAAACAATTACCAAAAATTACAATGATAACAATACATCATATTTATATAGCGCCAACACATTCCGCAGCGCTGTACAATTTGTCAGGTTAATTTACAGACAACAATATACATTACAAAACTAGTCATTTCACACAATGCAGAAACTGAGGGCCCTGCTCGCAAGAGCTGACAATCTAAGAGGTAGAAGGGGTGACACAAAATTATTGAACCAAAAAAAATAAATAAAATTCGGAAATACAAATAGGATTTCTCATCTAATTCTTCTGATTTGTTGCAAGACATTGAAATGCCAGCAAGCAAGCAGCAGAAGGAAAAAAGAAATTCTTTTTCTATTTTTCAACCAAATTAAGAGGGGTGCACCGGTCCTGGAGATACTGCAATACCAGGTCAATGCGTGGAGTGGACAGAGCAAGCTCTATTTCCATCTCCCTGTTCCAAAAATCCATTTAATATATGGTCCCCAGATAGGGGACGTATCAGATATTAAACTGATAAGAACAGATACTACACTTGATCTTAGCCAAAAGGCCGAGAAGCGATAACCCAAAAATTGGACGCACCCGAGCGGCGCCCCCCGGAAGCAACGTGCACTGCCAAAGGAGAAGGAAGAACAGCTAGCAACCTGGTCAGCAACTCTCACACCCAGGCAAGAAACACAGGTGCACAGCATTACCACAGTCAGCCAATCAATGGTTAATCACTACAGGAAAGTGACCACAGGTGATAGTAGAACTTTGGCGGCAAGGACTCGGCAGTGCACTGCCTTCGCAGCAGGCAAATCTGCATCAGGCCCGCCTCTGCATTAGACCACACCCACTAAAACGTACTTCACGAAGAGTTTGTTTGCTTTTCCTCGAAACACAGCTTCTACGGTTTAATTCCCAAAAAATAGAAAAGGAATACATTACATCACAAAATTGGGGCCCCCACAAGAAGAGAGTGAGTGGGGGGAATAGGAAAGCAAGCAGGGAGAAGAAGAAGAAGGATGGCTCTGGCTCTAAGACTCGTCAGGTTTGTCCACCGGAGGCCCGCACGGCTGGAGCATCTTCTCCATCAAATTGAAGCGCACACGGGCCTTGCTCTCGTTCTCAGCTACAGCAAAGTAGTTCAGCAGGTCAAAGTGGCCCATGTAAGAGCAGTAGGAGTCTCGGTGCTGATTCACCAGCCATTCCCACTTGGTGGTATCTGCGTGACCAGTGCCAATATATTTGGACTGGAGGTGCTCCAGCTGGCTGTGGATAGTGTACCGATCTGTCATGGTGTGTGAGGTCTGCACCAAAAGGTGAACAGGGTGATAGCCAATGCGTTTGGCATCACAGTAGGGCCCACGGCCCCACCTCTACACTTCTCAGCACATCGCTGTCTGCTTGGTACATTTTTGTCGTCATCAAAGCAAGTCCAAAAAATGCTAGACAGAGAAAATTTCCGAAACCGTACGAAGAATGTTCCTCTTGTACAGCGAAACAGATCAAATCCAGTTGCCACTACTGTCACTCAGCGATGCACAGCGCTTGCTGCAAATCTGCATAAACCCTGCCTGCATGTCAGTCTGTCTCCGGAGCAAGCAGGCAGCCACAAGAGGGCAACAAGCACTGCGAAATAAGAAGAAGAGGAGGAGGACGACAACAACAGCAGCAGTAATAGCAGTAGCAGTAGCATCAAGTTGTGCAAAATCCAGGTACAAGTGCAAAGCAATTTCTCTTGCTTGCCTCAGAAATTTTAATACTCCATTCTCTTCCACGGAAAAAAAGTTTTCAAGTCAGCAGGAAAATCTGAAACAAAATGAAGAAACCAAAATGAAAATAAATAAATTTGGACAAAAGAAAAAACAATTACCAAAAATTACAATGATAACAATACATCATATTTATATAGCGCCAACACATTCCGCAGCGCTGTACAATTTGTCAGGTTAATTTACAGACAACAATATACATTACAAAACTAGTCATTTCACACAATGCAGAAACTGAGGGCCCTGCTCGCAAGAGCTGACAATCTAAGAGGTAGAAGGGGTGACACAAAATTATTGAACCAAAAAAAATAAATAAAATTCGGAAATACAAATAGGATTTCTCATCTAATTCTTCTGATTTGTTGCAAGACATTGAAATGCCAGCAAGCAAGCAGCAGAAGGAAAAAAGAAATTCTTTTTCTATTTTTCAACCAAATTAAGAGGGGTGCACCGGTCCTGGAGATACTGCAATACCAGGTCAATGCGTGGAGTGGACAGAGCAAGCTCTATTTCCATCTCCCTGTTCCAAAAATCCATTTAATATATGGTCCCCAGATAGGGGACGTATCAGATATTAAACTGATAAGAACAGATTTTTTTTTTTTTGATTTACTAGCCACTAAGGGCCATTTTTTATTAAACATAACAAAATGACAATGAAAAAACACTATTTCTCAAATTTCCATATTACTACACATACAACACACATAAGAACAACAACAAAAAACATCTGTATATCTCACAGTTTTTTTTTTTTTTTTTTTTTTTTTTCACAATGTTTAACAATATTTTACACTTTTGTTTGTTCCTTTTTTTCCATTTCTTTCTCCCTTAGTTCTTTTATTTCTTGTATTTTATCATACAGCTCTCTATTTTTCCTATATTTACCATTTTCATACGTTGGGGATATTGGCGCGGGGTATCCTCCCTCCAGGGCCATCATAAGTAACATATCCATTTCATCCTCATTTAAAGTACATTTTCCTAACACATTTCTAACATAAGGATCACGTATGTATTTCTCAAAAAACATGTGATGACCTCCATAGAGAGATTTAACTACTACATACCTACAGTGTCCATAATTATCTATACCCTTCTTTAACTTACTTGCTTCTCCTACCCATTTTTTTGTAAGTACCTTCTCTCTAGGCTCCATACAACTAACTTCTCTTTTTTCCCTCACCTTCACTATCCTTATTCTATCTTTCCCTTCTACTGTCATTTCTGCATTACACATAATTGGCTCCTTCTCTATCACTTTTTCTACTACTAGTTCACATTTAAATTCTTGTTCCATACATATCATTTTTTTACATTTTTTATTACCGAGTTCCTGCATCTCATCACGAACAGGAGTTAAATCTGCAAAAGAAATATCAGAAATAACAGTCTCCGAAAAGACACTCTCAGTCTCTGTCTTGTCCAGGAAATTTTCCTCCTCCGGCAACACAGTCTCTTTCTCCTTTTTCTTAGGGGATTTCCCCTTAAAGTCCTCCCAAAAGGCAAAACCAGTCTTACCGCCAAACTGGATTGCTCCATTAAATATGTCCATGTCCTTTTCCTCTATCCAGACTGAAAAGCGTCTTTTGCCAGTCCAATATCCGGCTTGGTTCAATAAGTCCTTTTTGAACCTGCACATAGGCACATAAAGTCTCATATAATCCATAATGTCCGCTGCATCCACAAAAGGATCATCCATTGAAACGACCAGCGATTTCCAGCCACCGTGCAAGGAAGTCAAGCAGCTCACTCGGTCCCTGACTCCAGTGGTCCCGCCCCCGTACCATCTGAGGAAGGCCTCCGAACACAGTTGCTCCGAAGTGAAGGTGACATCGCAAGACCTCTTGGTGGCGTTCCATTGCATGGCCAGGACGTCCTCTTTCCGCACCATCAGGCAATCCTCCAGAATCCTCACCACCGACATCTCCGACCAGTCATCGGCTTTAGCGGCATCTTTCTTAAGGAAGAACCTCAGGCAGAACTTCTTCCTTCTCAGCTCCATGTCAAAAGACAAGAAAAACCGTATTAGTCAAGCGGTATTTAGCTCAGAACCTGCGAGCCTCAGTAGATTCTCCAGGTGATCGCTCCTCGTTGCCCCGGGACTAAGCCTCAAACCCAATAGCAGCAGGTAGTTCCAGCCAGGCTATGAACCTGACCTTCCCTACCAGGCAGAGTAGAGGGTACCCGGGGCACCTCCGGCCAAGATCTTTGGCAGCCCTGATACACTAAACAGCACCAGGACTACACTTGATCCTAGCCAAAAGGCCGAGAAGCGATAACCCAAAAATTGGACGCACCCGAGCGGCGCCCCCCGGAAGCAACGTGCACTGCCAAAGGAGAAGGAAGAACAGCTAGCAACCTGGTCAGCAACTCTCACACCCAGGCAAGAAACACAGGTGCACAGCATTACCACAGTCAGCCAATCAATGGTTAATCACTACAGGAAAGTGACCACAGGTGATAGTAGAACTTTGGCGGCAAGGACTCGGCAGTGCACTGCCTTCGCAGCAGGCAAATCTGCATCAGGCCCGCCTCTGCATTAGACCACACCCACTAAAACGTACTTCACGAAGAGTTTGTTTGCTTTTCCTCGAAACACAGCTTCTACGGTTTAATTCCCAAAAAATAGAAAAGGAATACATTACATCACAAAATTGGGGCCCCCACAAGAAGAGAGTGAGTGGGGGGAATAGGAAAGCAAGCAGGGAGAAGAAGAAGAAGGATGGCTCTGGCTCTAAGACTCGTCAGGTTTGTCCACCGGAGGCCCGCACGGCTGGAGCATCTTCTCCATCAAATTGAAGCGCACACGGGCCTTGCTCTCGTTCTCAGCTACAGCAAAGTAGTTCAGCAGGTCAAAGTGGCCCATGTAAGAGCAGTAGGAGTCTCGGTGCTGATTCACCAGCCATTCCCACTTGGTGGTATCTGCGTGACCAGTGCCAATATATTTGGACTGGAGGTGCTCCAGCTGGCTGTGGATAGTGTACCGATCTGTCATGGTGTGTGAGGTCTGCACCAAAAGGTGAACAGGGTGATAGCCAATGCGTTTGGCATCACAGTAGGGCCCACGGCCCCACCTCTACACTTCTCAGCACATCGCTGTCTGCTTGGTACATTTTTGTCGTCATCAAAGCAAGTCCAAAAAATGCTAGACAGAGAAAATTTCCGAAACCGTACGAAGAATGTTCCTCTTGTACAGCGAAACAGATCAAATCCAGTTGCCACTACTGTCACTCAGCGATGCACAGCGCTTGCTGCAAATCTGCATAAACCCTGCCTGCATGTCAGTCTGTCTCCGGAGCAAGCAGGCAGCCACAAGAGGGCAACAAGCACTGCGAAATAAGAAGAAGAGGAGGAGGACGACAACAACAGCAGCAGTAATAGCAGTAGCAGTAGCATCAAGTTGTGCAAAATCCAGGTACAAGTGCAAAGCAATTTCTCTTGCTTGCCTCAGAAATTTTAATACTCCATTCTCTTCCACGGAAAAAAAGTTTTCAAGTCAGCAGGAAAATCTGAAACAAAATGAAGAAACCAAAATGAAAATAAATAAATTTGGACAAAAGAAAAAACAATTACCAAAAATTACAATGATAACAATACATCATATTTATATAGCGCCAACACATTCCGCAGCGCTGTACAATTTGTCAGGTTAATTTACAGACAACAATATACATTACAAAACTAGTCATTTCACACAATGCAGAAACTGAGGGCCCTGCTCGCAAGAGCTGACAATCTAAGAGGTAGAAGGGGTGACACAAAATTATTGAACCAAAAAAAATAAATAAAATTCGGAAATACAAATAGGATTTCTCATCTAATTCTTCTGATTTGTTGCAAGACATTGAAATGCCAGCAAGCAAGCAGCAGAAGGAAAAAAGAAATTCTTTTTCTATTTTTCAACCAAATTAAGAGGGGTGCACCGGTCCTGGAGATACTGCAATACCAGGTCAATGCGTGGAGTGGACAGAGCAAGCTCTATTTCCATCTCCCTGTTCCAAAAATCCATTTAATATATGGTCCCCAGATAGGGGACGTATCAGATATTAAACTGATAAGAACAGATACTACACTTGATCTTAGCCAAAAGGCCGAGAAGCGATAACCCAAAAATTGGACGCACCCGAGCGGCGCCCCCCGGAAGCAACGTGCACTGCCAAAGGAGAAGGAAGAACAGCTAGCAACCTGGTCAGCAACTCTCACACCCAGGCAAGAAACACAGGTGCACAGCATTACCACAGTCAGCCAATCAATGGTTAATCACTACAGGAAAGTGACCACAGGTGATAGTAGAACTTTGGCGGCAAGGACTCGGCAGTGCACTGCCTTCGCAGCAGGCAAATCTGCATCAGGCCCGCCTCTGCATTAGACCACACCCACTAAAACGTACTTCACGAAGAGTTTGTTTGCTTTTCCTCGAAACACAGCTTCTACGGTTTAATTCCCAAAAAATAGAAAAGGAATACATTACATCACAAAATTGGGGCCCCCACAAGAAGAGAGTGAGTGGGGGGAATAGGAAAGCAAGCAGGGAGAAGAAGAAGAAGGATGGCTCTGGCTCTAAGACTCGTCAGGTTTGTCCACCGGAGGCCCGCACGGCTGGAGCATCTTCTCCATCAAATTGAAGCGCACACGGGCCTTGCTCTCGTTCTCAGCTACAGCAAAGTAGTTCAGCAGGTCAAAGTGGCCCATGTAAGAGCAGTAGGAGTCTCGGTGCTGATTCACCAGCCATTCCCACTTGGTGGTATCTGCGTGACCAGTGCCAATATATTTGGACTGGAGGTGCTCCAGCTGGCTGTGGATAGTGTACCGATCTGTCATGGTGTGTGAGGTCTGCACCAAAAGGTGAACAGGGTGATAGCCAATGCGTTTGGCATCACAGTAGGGCCCACGGCCCCACCTCTACACTTCTCAGCACATCGCTGTCTGCTTGGTACATTTTTGTCGTCATCAAAGCAAGTCCAAAAAATGCTAGACAGAGAAAATTTCCGAAACCGTACGAAGAATGTTCCTCTTGTACAGCGAAACAGATCAAATCCAGTTGCCACTACTGTCACTCAGCGATGCACAGCGCTTGCTGCAAATCTGCATAAACCCTGCCTGCATGTCAGTCTGTCTCCGGAGCAAGCAGGCAGCCACAAGAGGGCAACAAGCACTGCGAAATAAGAAGAAGAGGAGGAGGACGACAACAACAGCAGCAGTAATAGCAGTAGCAGTAGCATCAAGTTGTGCAAAATCCAGGTACAAGTGCAAAGCAATTTCTCTTGCTTGCCTCAGAAATTTTAATACTCCATTCTCTTCCACGGAAAAAAAGTTTTCAAGTCAGCAGGAAAATCTGAAACAAAATGAAGAAACCAAAATGAAAATAAATAAATTTGGACAAAAGAAAAAACAATTACCAAAAATTACAATGATAACAATACATCATATTTATATAGCGCCAACACATTCCGCAGCGCTGTACAATTTGTCAGGTTAATTTACAGACAACAATATACATTACAAAACTAGTCATTTCACACAATGCAGAAACTGAGGGCCCTGCTCGCAAGAGCTGACAATCTAAGAGGTAGAAGGGGTGACACAAAATTATTGAACCAAAAAAAATAAATAAAATTCGGAAATACAAATAGGATTTCTCATCTAATTCTTCTGATTTGTTGCAAGACATTGAAATGCCAGCAAGCAAGCAGCAGAAGGAAAAAAGAAATTCTTTTTCTATTTTTCAACCAAATTAAGAGGGGTGCACCGGTCCTGGAGATACTGCAATACCAGGTCAATGCGTGGAGTGGACAGAGCAAGCTCTATTTCCATCTCCCTGTTCCAAAAATCCATTTAATATATGGTCCCCAGATAGGGGACGTATCAGATATTAAACTGATAAGAACAGATACTACACTTGATCTTAGCCAAAAGGCCGAGAAGCGATAACCCAAAAATTGGACGCACCCGAGCGGCGCCCCCCGGAAGCAACGTGCACTGCCAAAGGAGAAGGAAGAACAGCTAGCAACCTGGTCAGCAACTCTCACACCCAGGCAAGAAACACAGGTGCACAGCATTACCACAGTCAGCCAATCAATGGTTAATCACTACAGGAAAGTGACCACAGGTGATAGTAGAACTTTGGCGGCAAGGACTCGGCAGTGCACTGCCTTCGCAGCAGGCAAATCTGCATCAGGCCCGCCTCTGCATTAGACCACACCCACTAAAACGTACTTCACGAAGAGTTTGTTTGCTTTTCCTCGAAACACAGCTTCTACGGTTTAATTCCCAAAAAATAGAAAAGGAATACATTACATCACAAAATTGGGGCCCCCACAAGAAGAGAGTGAGTGGGGGGAATAGGAAAGCAAGCAGGGAGAAGAAGAAGAAGGATGGCTCTGGCTCTAAGACTCGTCAGGTTTGTCCACCGGAGGCCCGCACGGCTGGAGCATCTTCTCCATCAAATTGAAGCGCACACGGGCCTTGCTCTCGTTCTCAGCTACAGCAAAGTAGTTCAGCAGGTCAAAGTGGCCCATGTAAGAGCAGTAGGAGTCTCGGTGCTGATTCACCAGCCATTCCCACTTGGTGGTATCTGCGTGACCAGTGCCAATATATTTGGACTGGAGGTGCTCCAGCTGGCTGTGGATAGTGTACCGATCTGTCATGGTGTGTGAGGTCTGCACCAAAAGGTGAACAGGGTGATAGCCAATGCGTTTGGCATCACAGTAGGGCCCACGGCCCCACCTCTACACTTCTCAGCACATCGCTGTCTGCTTGGTACATTTTTGTCGTCATCAAAGCAAGTCCAAAAAATGCTAGACAGAGAAAATTTCCGAAACCGTACGAAGAATGTTCCTCTTGTACAGCGAAACAGATCAAATCCAGTTGCCACTACTGTCACTCAGCGATGCACAGCGCTTGCTGCAAATCTGCATAAACCCTGCCTGCATGTCAGTCTGTCTCCGGAGCAAGCAGGCAGCCACAAGAGGGCAACAAGCACTGCGAAATAAGAAGAAGAGGAGGAGGACGACAACAACAGCAGCAGTAATAGCAGTAGCAGTAGCATCAAGTTGTGCAAAATCCAGGTACAAGTGCAAAGCAATTTCTCTTGCTTGCCTCAGAAATTTTAATACTCCATTCTCTTCCACGGAAAAAAAGTTTTCAAGTCAGCAGGAAAATCTGAAACAAAATGAAGAAACCAAAATGAAAATAAATAAATTTGGACAAAAGAAAAAACAATTACCAAAAATTACAATGATAACAATACATCATATTTATATAGCGCCAACACATTCCGCAGCGCTGTACAATTTGTCAGGTTAATTTACAGACAACAATATACATTACAAAACTAGTCATTTCACACAATGCAGAAACTGAGGGCCCTGCTCGCAAGAGCTGACAATCTAAGAGGTAGAAGGGGTGACACAAAATTATTGAACCAAAAAAAATAAATAAAATTCGGAAATACAAATAGGATTTCTCATCTAATTCTTCTGATTTGTTGCAAGACATTGAAATGCCAGCAAGCAAGCAGCAGAAGGAAAAAAGAAATTCTTTTTCTATTTTTCAACCAAATTAAGAGGGGTGCACCGGTCCTGGAGATACTGCAATACCAGGTCAATGCGTGGAGTGGACAGAGCAAGCTCTATTTCCATCTCCCTGTTCCAAAAATCCATTTAATATATGGTCCCCAGATAGGGGACGTATCAGATATTAAACTGATAAGAACAGATACTACACTTGATCTTAGCCAAAAGGCCGAGAAGCGATAACCCAAAAATTGGACGCACCCGAGCGGCGCCCCCCGGAAGCAACGTGCACTGCCAAAGGAGAAGGAAGAACAGCTAGCAACCTGGTCAGCAACTCTCACACCCAGGCAAGAAACACAGGTGCACAGCATTACCACAGTCAGCCAATCAATGGTTAATCACTACAGGAAAGTGACCACAGGTGATAGTAGAACTTTGGCGGCAAGGACTCGGCAGTGCACTGCCTTCGCAGCAGGCAAATCTGCATCAGGCCCGCCTCTGCATTAGACCACACCCACTAAAACGTACTTCACGAAGAGTTTGTTTGCTTTTCCTCGAAACACAGCTTCTACGGTTTAATTCCCAAAAAATAGAAAAGGAATACATTACATCACAAAATTGGGGCCCCCACAAGAAGAGAGTGAGTGGGGGGAATAGGAAAGCAAGCAGGGAGAAGAAGAAGAAGGATGGCTCTGGCTCTAAGACTCGTCAGGTTTGTCCACCGGAGGCCCGCACGGCTGGAGCATCTTCTCCATCAAATTGAAGCGCACACGGGCCTTGCTCTCGTTCTCAGCTACAGCAAAGTAGTTCAGCAGGTCAAAGTGGCCCATGTAAGAGCAGTAGGAGTCTCGGTGCTGATTCACCAGCCATTCCCACTTGGTGGTATCTGCGTGACCAGTGCCAATATATTTGGACTGGAGGTGCTCCAGCTGGCTGTGGATAGTGTACCGATCTGTCATGGTGTGTGAGGTCTGCACCAAAAGGTGAACAGGGTGATAGCCAATGCGTTTGGCATCACAGTAGGGCCCACGGCCCCACCTCTACACTTCTCAGCACATCGCTGTCTGCTTGGTACATTTTTGTCGTCATCAAAGCAAGTCCAAAAAATGCTAGACAGAGAAAATTTCCGAAACCGTACGAAGAATGTTCCTCTTGTACAGCGAAACAGATCAAATCCAGTTGCCACTACTGTCACTCAGCGATGCACAGCGCTTGCTGCAAATCTGCATAAACCCTGCCTGCATGTCAGTCTGTCTCCGGAGCAAGCAGGCAGCCACAAGAGGGCAACAAGCACTGCGAAATAAGAAGAAGAGGAGGAGGACGACAACAACAGCAGCAGTAATAGCAGTAGCAGTAGCATCAAGTTGTGCAAAATCCAGGTACAAGTGCAAAGCAATTTCTCTTGCTTGCCTCAGAAATTTTAATACTCCATTCTCTTCCACGGAAAAAAAGTTTTCAAGTCAGCAGGAAAATCTGAAACAAAATGAAGAAACCAAAATGAAAATAAATAAATTTGGACAAAAGAAAAAACAATTACCAAAAATTACAATGATAACAATACATCATATTTATATAGCGCCAACACATTCCGCAGCGCTGTACAATTTGTCAGGTTAATTTACAGACAACAATATACATTACAAAACTAGTCATTTCACACAATGCAGAAACTGAGGGCCCTGCTCGCAAGAGCTGACAATCTAAGAGGTAGAAGGGGTGACACAAAATTATTGAACCAAAAAAAATAAATAAAATTCGGAAATACAAATAGGATTTCTCATCTAATTCTTCTGATTTGTTGCAAGACATTGAAATGCCAGCAAGCAAGCAGCAGAAGGAAAAAAGAAATTCTTTTTCTATTTTTCAACCAAATTAAGAGGGGTGCACCGGTCCTGGAGATACTGCAATACCAGGTCAATGCGTGGAGTGGACAGAGCAAGCTCTATTTCCATCTCCCTGTTCCAAAAATCCATTTAATATATGGTCCCCAGATAGGGGACGTATCAGATATTAAACTGATAAGAACAGATACTACACTTGATCTTAGCCAAAAGGCCGAGAAGCGATAACCCAAAAATTGGACGCACCCGAGCGGCGCCCCCCGGAAGCAACGTGCACTGCCAAAGGAGAAGGAAGAACAGCTAGCAACCTGGTCAGCAACTCTCACACCCAGGCAAGAAACACAGGTGCACAGCATTACCACAGTCAGCCAATCAATGGTTAATCACTACAGGAAAGTGACCACAGGTGATAGTAGAACTTTGGCGGCAAGGACTCGGCAGTGCACTGCCTTCGCAGCAGGCAAATCTGCATCAGGCCCGCCTCTGCATTAGACCACACCCACTAAAACGTACTTCACGAAGAGTTTGTTTGCTTTTCCTCGAAACACAGCTTCTACGGTTTAATTCCCAAAAAATAGAAAAGGAATACATTACATCACAAAATTGGGGCCCCCACAAGAAGAGAGTGAGTGGGGGGAATAGGAAAGCAAGCAGGGAGAAGAAGAAGAAGGATGGCTCTGGCTCTAAGACTCGTCAGGTTTGTCCACCGGAGGCCCGCACGGCTGGAGCATCTTCTCCATCAAATTGAAGCGCACACGGGCCTTGCTCTCGTTCTCAGCTACAGCAAAGTAGTTCAGCAGGTCAAAGTGGCCCATGTAAGAGCAGTAGGAGTCTCGGTGCTGATTCACCAGCCATTCCCACTTGGTGGTATCTGCGTGACCAGTGCCAATATATTTGGACTGGAGGTGCTCCAGCTGGCTGTGGATAGTGTACCGATCTGTCATGGTGTGTGAGGTCTGCACCAAAAGGTGAACAGGGTGATAGCCAATGCGTTTGGCATCACAGTAGGGCCCACGGCCCCACCTCTACACTTCTCAGCACATCGCTGTCTGCTTGGTACATTTTTGTCGTCATCAAAGCAAGTCCAAAAAATGCTAGACAGAGAAAATTTCCGAAACCGTACGAAGAATGTTCCTCTTGTACAGCGAAACAGATCAAATCCAGTTGCCACTACTGTCACTCAGCGATGCACAGCGCTTGCTGCAAATCTGCATAAACCCTGCCTGCATGTCAGTCTGTCTCCGGAGCAAGCAGGCAGCCACAAGAGGGCAACAAGCACTGCGAAATAAGAAGAAGAGGAGGAGGACGACAACAACAGCAGCAGTAATAGCAGTAGCAGTAGCATCAAGTTGTGCAAAATCCAGGTACAAGTGCAAAGCAATTTCTCTTGCTTGCCTCAGAAATTTTAATACTCCATTCTCTTCCACGGAAAAAAAGTTTTCAAGTCAGCAGGAAAATCTGAAACAAAATGAAGAAACCAAAATGAAAATAAATAAATTTGGACAAAAGAAAAAACAATTACCAAAAATTACAATGATAACAATACATCATATTTATATAGCGCCAACACATTCCGCAGCGCTGTACAATTTGTCAGGTTAATTTACAGACAACAATATACATTACAAAACTAGTCATTTCACACAATGCAGAAACTGAGGGCCCTGCTCGCAAGAGCTGACAATCTAAGAGGTAGAAGGGGTGACACAAAATTATTGAACCAAAAAAAATAAATAAAATTCGGAAATACAAATAGGATTTCTCATCTAATTCTTCTGATTTGTTGCAAGACATTGAAATGCCAGCAAGCAAGCAGCAGAAGGAAAAAAGAAATTCTTTTTCTATTTTTCAACCAAATTAAGAGGGGTGCACCGGTCCTGGAGATACTGCAATACCAGGTCAATGCGTGGAGTGGACAGAGCAAGCTCTATTTCCATCTCCCTGTTCCAAAAATCCATTTAATATATGGTCCCCAGATAGGGGACGTATCAGATATTAAACTGATAAGAACAGATTTTTTGATTTACTAGCCACTAAGGGCCATTTTTTATTAAACATAACAAAATAACAATGAAAAAACACTATTTCTCAAATTTCCATATTACTACACATACAACACACATAAGAACAACAACAAAAAACATCTGTATATCTCACAGTTTTTTTCCACAATGTTTAACAGTATTTTACACTTTTGTTTGTTCCTTTTTTTCCATTTCTTTCTCTCTCATTTCTTTTATTTCTTGTATTTTATCATACAGTTCTCTATTTTCCCTATATTTACCATTTTCATACGTTAGGGATATTGGCGCAGGGCATCCTCCCTCCAGGGCCATCATAAATAACACATCCATTTCATCCTCATTTAAAGTACGTTTTTCTAACATATTTCTAACATAAGGATCACCTATGTATTTCTCAAAGAACCTGTAATGACCTTCATGGAATGATTTAACTATTACATACCTACAGTGCCCATAATTACCCATACACTTCTTTAACTTACTTGCTTCTCCTACCCATTTTTTTGTAAGTACCTTCTCTCTAGGCTCCATACAACTAACTTCTCTTTTTTCCCTCACCTTCACCACCCTTATTCTATCTTTCCCTTCTACTGTCATTTCTGCATTACACATAATTGGCTCCTTCTCTAACACTTTTTCTACTACTAGTTCACATTTAAATTCTTGTTCCATACATATCATTTTTTTACATTTTTTATTACCGGGTTCCTGCATCTCATCACGGACAGGAGTTAAATCTGTAAAGGAAGCATCAGAAATAACAGACTCTGAAAAAACACTCCCAGTCTCTATTTTGTCCATGGAATTTCCTTCATCTGGCAACAAAGTCTCTTTTTTTTCCGTTTTCCTGGGGAATTTCCCCTTTAAGTCCTCCCAAAAGGCAAACCCAGTCTTACCATCAAACTGGATTGCTCCGTTAAATAAGTCCATGTCTTTCTCCTCAATCCATACGGAAAAACGTCTTTTACCAGTCCAATAACCAGCTTGGTTCAATAAGTCCTTCTTGAACCTGCACATAGGCACATGAAGTCTCAAAAAGCCCATAATGTCCGCAGCACTCACAAAAGGGTCATCCATAGACACGACCAGCGATTTCCAGCCCCCGTGCAAGGAAGTCAAGCAGCTCACTCGGTCCCTGACTCCAGTGGTCCCGCCTCCGTACCATCCGAGGAAGGCCTCCGAACACAGTTGCTCCGAAGTGAAGGTGACATCGCAAGACCTCTTGGTGGCGTTCCATTGCATGGCCAGGACATCCTCCCTCCGAACCATCAAACGATCCTCCAGTATCCTCACCACCGACATCTCCGACCAGTCATCAGCTCTAGCGGCATCCTTCTTAAGGAAGAACCTCAGGCAGAACTTCTTCCGTCTTAGATCCATTGTAGATCTTTGATCTGTAAATAATCAGACCCTAGGAGTCTCAATAGATTCTCCAGGTGATCGCTTCTCGTTGCCCCGGGACTAAGCCTCAAACCCAATAGCAGCAGGTAGTTCCAGCCAGGCTATAAACCTGACTTTTCCTACCGGGCCGAGTAGAGGGTACCCGGGGCACCTCCGGCTAAGATCCTTGGCAGCACACAAACACTGAGCAGAATGTATGCTACACTTGATCTTAGCCAAAAGGCCGAGAAGCGATAACCCAAAAATTGGACGCACCCGAGCGGCGCCCCCCGGAAGCAACGTGCACTGCCAAAGGAGAAGGAAGAACAGCTAGCAACCTGGTCAGCAACTCTCACACCCAGGCAAGAAACACAGGTGCACAGCATTACCACAGTCAGCCAATCAATGGTTAATCACTACAGGAAAGTGACCACAGGTGATAGTAGAACTTTGGCGGCAAGGACTCGGCAGTGCACTGCCTTCGCAGCAGGCAAATCTGCATCAGGCCCGCCTCTGCATTAGACCACACCCACTAAAACGTACTTCACGAAGAGTTTGTTTGCTTTTCCTCGAAACACAGCTTCTACGGTTTAATTCCCAAAAAATAGAAAAGGAATACATTACATCACAAAATTGGGGCCCCCACAAGAAGAGAGTGAGTGGGGGGAATAGGAAAGCAAGCAGGGAGAAGAAGAAGAAGGATGGCTCTGGCTCTAAGACTCGTCAGGTTTGTCCACCGGAGGCCCGCACGGCTGGAGCATCTTCTCCATCAAATTGAAGCGCACACGGGCCTTGCTCTCGTTCTCAGCTACAGCAAAGTAGTTCAGCAGGTCAAAGTGGCCCATGTAAGAGCAGTAGGAGTCTCGGTGCTGATTCACCAGCCATTCCCACTTGGTGGTATCTGCGTGACCAGTGCCAATATATTTGGACTGGAGGTGCTCCAGCTGGCTGTGGATAGTGTACCGATCTGTCATGGTGTGTGAGGTCTGCACCAAAAGGTGAACAGGGTGATAGCCAATGCGTTTGGCATCACAGTAGGGCCCACGGCCCCACCTCTACACTTCTCAGCACATCGCTGTCTGCTTGGTACATTTTTGTCGTCATCAAAGCAAGTCCAAAAAATGCTAGACAGAGAAAATTTCCGAAACCGTACGAAGAATGTTCCTCTTGTACAGCGAAACAGATCAAATCCAGTTGCCACTACTGTCACTCAGCGATGCACAGCGCTTGCTGCAAATCTGCATAAACCCTGCCTGCATGTCAGTCTGTCTCCGGAGCAAGCAGGCAGCCACAAGAGGGCAACAAGCACTGCGAAATAAGAAGAAGAGGAGGAGGACGACAACAACAGCAGCAGTAATAGCAGTAGCAGTAGCATCAAGTTGTGCAAAATCCAGGTACAAGTGCAAAGCAATTTCTCTTGCTTGCCTCAGAAATTTTAATACTCCATTCTCTTCCACGGAAAAAAAGTTTTCAAGTCAGCAGGAAAATCTGAAACAAAATGAAGAAACCAAAATGAAAATAAATAAATTTGGACAAAAGAAAAAACAATTACCAAAAATTACAATGATAACAATACATCATATTTATATAGCGCCAACACATTCCGCAGCGCTGTACAATTTGTCAGGTTAATTTACAGACAACAATATACATTACAAAACTAGTCATTTCACACAATGCAGAAACTGAGGGCCCTGCTCGCAAGAGCTGACAATCTAAGAGGTAGAAGGGGTGACACAAAATTATTGAACCAAAAAAAATAAATAAAATTCGGAAATACAAATAGGATTTCTCATCTAATTCTTCTGATTTGTTGCAAGACATTGAAATGCCAGCAAGCAAGCAGCAGAAGGAAAAAAGAAATTCTTTTTCTATTTTTCAACCAAATTAAGAGGGGTGCACCGGTCCTGGAGATACTGCAATACCAGGTCAATGCGTGGAGTGGACAGAGCAAGCTCTATTTCCATCTCCCTGTTCCAAAAATCCATTTAATATATGGTCCCCAGATAGGGGACGTATCAGATATTAAACTGATAAGAACAGATACTACACTTGATCTTAGCCAAAAGGCCGAGAAGCGATAACCCAAAAATTGGACGCACCCGAGCGGCGCCCCCCGGAAGCAACGTGCACTGCCAAAGGAGAAGGAAGAACAGCTAGCAACCTGGTCAGCAACTCTCACACCCAGGCAAGAAACACAGGTGCACAGCATTACCACAGTCAGCCAATCAATGGTTAATCACTACAGGAAAGTGACCACAGGTGATAGTAGAACTTTGGCGGCAAGGACTCGGCAGTGCACTGCCTTCGCAGCAGGCAAATCTGCATCAGGCCCGCCTCTGCATTAGACCACACCCACTAAAACGTACTTCACGAAGAGTTTGTTTGCTTTTCCTCGAAACACAGCTTCTACGGTTTAATTCCCAAAAAATAGAAAAGGAATACATTACATCACAAAATTGGGGCCCCCACAAGAAGAGAGTGAGTGGGGGGAATAGGAAAGCAAGCAGGGAGAAGAAGAAGAAGGATGGCTCTGGCTCTAAGACTCGTCAGGTTTGTCCACCGGAGGCCCGCACGGCTGGAGCATCTTCTCCATCAAATTGAAGCGCACACGGGCCTTGCTCTCGTTCTCAGCTACAGCAAAGTAGTTCAGCAGGTCAAAGTGGCCCATGTAAGAGCAGTAGGAGTCTCGGTGCTGATTCACCAGCCATTCCCACTTGGTGGTATCTGCGTGACCAGTGCCAATATATTTGGACTGGAGGTGCTCCAGCTGGCTGTGGATAGTGTACCGATCTGTCATGGTGTGTGAGGTCTGCACCAAAAGGTGAACAGGGTGATAGCCAATGCGTTTGGCATCACAGTAGGGCCCACGGCCCCACCTCTACACTTCTCAGCACATCGCTGTCTGCTTGGTACATTTTTGTCGTCATCAAAGCAAGTCCAAAAAATGCTAGACAGAGAAAATTTCCGAAACCGTACGAAGAATGTTCCTCTTGTACAGCGAAACAGATCAAATCCAGTTGCCACTACTGTCACTCAGCGATGCACAGCGCTTGCTGCAAATCTGCATAAACCCTGCCTGCATGTCAGTCTGTCTCCGGAGCAAGCAGGCAGCCACAAGAGGGCAACAAGCACTGCGAAATAAGAAGAAGAGGAGGAGGACGACAACAACAGCAGCAGTAATAGCAGTAGCAGTAGCATCAAGTTGTGCAAAATCCAGGTACAAGTGCAAAGCAATTTCTCTTGCTTGCCTCAGAAATTTTAATACTCCATTCTCTTCCACGGAAAAAAAGTTTTCAAGTCAGCAGGAAAATCTGAAACAAAATGAAGAAACCAAAATGAAAATAAATAAATTTGGACAAAAGAAAAAACAATTACCAAAAATTACAATGATAACAATACATCATATTTATATAGCGCCAACACATTCCGCAGCGCTGTACAATTTGTCAGGTTAATTTACAGACAACAATATACATTACAAAACTAGTCATTTCACACAATGCAGAAACTGAGGGCCCTGCTCGCAAGAGCTGACAATCTAAGAGGTAGAAGGGGTGACACAAAATTATTGAACCAAAAAAAATAAATAAAATTCGGAAATACAAATAGGATTTCTCATCTAATTCTTCTGATTTGTTGCAAGACATTGAAATGCCAGCAAGCAAGCAGCAGAAGGAAAAAAGAAATTCTTTTTCTATTTTTCAACCAAATTAAGAGGGGTGCACCGGTCCTGGAGATACTGCAATACCAGGTCAATGCGTGGAGTGGACAGAGCAAGCTCTATTTCCATCTCCCTGTTCCAAAAATCCATTTAATATATGGTCCCCAGATAGGGGACGTATCAGATATTAAACTGATAAGAACAGATACTACACTTGATCTTAGCCAAAAGGCCGAGAAGCGATAACCCAAAAATTGGACGCACCCGAGCGGCGCCCCCCGGAAGCAACGTGCACTGCCAAAGGAGAAGGAAGAACAGCTAGCAACCTGGTCAGCAACTCTCACACCCAGGCAAGAAACACAGGTGCACAGCATTACCACAGTCAGCCAATCAATGGTTAATCACTACAGGAAAGTGACCACAGGTGATAGTAGAACTTTGGCGGCAAGGACTCGGCAGTGCACTGCCTTCGCAGCAGGCAAATCTGCATCAGGCCCGCCTCTGCATTAGACCACACCCACTAAAACGTACTTCACGAAGAGTTTGTTTGCTTTTCCTCGAAACACAGCTTCTACGGTTTAATTCCCAAAAAATAGAAAAGGAATACATTACATCACAAAATTGGGGCCCCCACAAGAAGAGAGTGAGTGGGGGGAATAGGAAAGCAAGCAGGGAGAAGAAGAAGAAGGATGGCTCTGGCTCTAAGACTCGTCAGGTTTGTCCACCGGAGGCCCGCACGGCTGGAGCATCTTCTCCATCAAATTGAAGCGCACACGGGCCTTGCTCTCGTTCTCAGCTACAGCAAAGTAGTTCAGCAGGTCAAAGTGGCCCATGTAAGAGCAGTAGGAGTCTCGGTGCTGATTCACCAGCCATTCCCACTTGGTGGTATCTGCGTGACCAGTGCCAATATATTTGGACTGGAGGTGCTCCAGCTGGCTGTGGATAGTGTACCGATCTGTCATGGTGTGTGAGGTCTGCACCAAAAGGTGAACAGGGTGATAGCCAATGCGTTTGGCATCACAGTAGGGCCCACGGCCCCACCTCTACACTTCTCAGCACATCGCTGTCTGCTTGGTACATTTTTGTCGTCATCAAAGCAAGTCCAAAAAATGCTAGACAGAGAAAATTTCCGAAACCGTACGAAGAATGTTCCTCTTGTACAGCGAAACAGATCAAATCCAGTTGCCACTACTGTCACTCAGCGATGCACAGCGCTTGCTGCAAATCTGCATAAACCCTGCCTGCATGTCAGTCTGTCTCCGGAGCAAGCAGGCAGCCACAAGAGGGCAACAAGCACTGCGAAATAAGAAGAAGAGGAGGAGGACGACAACAACAGCAGCAGTAATAGCAGTAGCAGTAGCATCAAGTTGTGCAAAATCCAGGTACAAGTGCAAAGCAATTTCTCTTGCTTGCCTCAGAAATTTTAATACTCCATTCTCTTCCACGGAAAAAAAGTTTTCAAGTCAGCAGGAAAATCTGAAACAAAATGAAGAAACCAAAATGAAAATAAATAAATTTGGACAAAAGAAAAAACAATTACCAAAAATTACAATGATAACAATACATCATATTTATATAGCGCCAACACATTCCGCAGCGCTGTACAATTTGTCAGGTTAATTTACAGACAACAATATACATTACAAAACTAGTCATTTCACACAATGCAGAAACTGAGGGCCCTGCTCGCAAGAGCTGACAATCTAAGAGGTAGAAGGGGTGACACAAAATTATTGAACCAAAAAAAATAAATAAAATTCGGAAATACAAATAGGATTTCTCATCTAATTCTTCTGATTTGTTGCAAGACATTGAAATGCCAGCAAGCAAGCAGCAGAAGGAAAAAAGAAATTCTTTTTCTATTTTTCAACCAAATTAAGAGGGGTGCACCGGTCCTGGAGATACTGCAATACCAGGTCAATGCGTGGAGTGGACAGAGCAAGCTCTATTTCCATCTCCCTGTTCCAAAAATCCATTTAATATATGGTCCCCAGATAGGGGACGTATCAGATATTAAACTGATAAGAACAGATACTACACTTGATCTTAGCCAAAAGGCCGAGAAGCGATAACCCAAAAATTGGACGCACCCGAGCGGCGCCCCCCGGAAGCAACGTGCACTGCCAAAGGAGAAGGAAGAACAGCTAGCAACCTGGTCAGCAACTCTCACACCCAGGCAAGAAACACAGGTGCACAGCATTACCACAGTCAGCCAATCAATGGTTAATCACTACAGGAAAGTGACCACAGGTGATAGTAGAACTTTGGCGGCAAGGACTCGGCAGTGCACTGCCTTCGCAGCAGGCAAATCTGCATCAGGCCCGCCTCTGCATTAGACCACACCCACTAAAACGTACTTCACGAAGAGTTTGTTTGCTTTTCCTCGAAACACAGCTTCTACGGTTTAATTCCCAAAAAATAGAAAAGGAATACATTACATCACAAAATTGGGGCCCCCACAAGAAGAGAGTGAGTGGGGGGAATAGGAAAGCAAGCAGGGAGAAGAAGAAGAAGGATGGCTCTGGCTCTAAGACTCGTCAGGTTTGTCCACCGGAGGCCCGCACGGCTGGAGCATCTTCTCCATCAAATTGAAGCGCACACGGGCCTTGCTCTCGTTCTCAGCTACAGCAAAGTAGTTCAGCAGGTCAAAGTGGCCCATGTAAGAGCAGTAGGAGTCTCGGTGCTGATTCACCAGCCATTCCCACTTGGTGGTATCTGCGTGACCAGTGCCAATATATTTGGACTGGAGGTGCTCCAGCTGGCTGTGGATAGTGTACCGATCTGTCATGGTGTGTGAGGTCTGCACCAAAAGGTGAACAGGGTGATAGCCAATGCGTTTGGCATCACAGTAGGGCCCACGGCCCCACCTCTACACTTCTCAGCACATCGCTGTCTGCTTGGTACATTTTTGTCGTCATCAAAGCAAGTCCAAAAAATGCTAGACAGAGAAAATTTCCGAAACCGTACGAAGAATGTTCCTCTTGTACAGCGAAACAGATCAAATCCAGTTGCCACTACTGTCACTCAGCGATGCACAGCGCTTGCTGCAAATCTGCATAAACCCTGCCTGCATGTCAGTCTGTCTCCGGAGCAAGCAGGCAGCCACAAGAGGGCAACAAGCACTGCGAAATAAGAAGAAGAGGAGGAGGACGACAACAACAGCAGCAGTAATAGCAGTAGCAGTAGCATCAAGTTGTGCAAAATCCAGGTACAAGTGCAAAGCAATTTCTCTTGCTTGCCTCAGAAATTTTAATACTCCATTCTCTTCCACGGAAAAAAAGTTTTCAAGTCAGCAGGAAAATCTGAAACAAAATGAAGAAACCAAAATGAAAATAAATAAATTTGGACAAAAGAAAAAACAATTACCAAAAATTACAATGATAACAATACATCATATTTATATAGCGCCAACACATTCCGCAGCGCTGTACAATTTGTCAGGTTAATTTACAGACAACAATATACATTACAAAACTAGTCATTTCACACAATGCAGAAACTGAGGGCCCTGCTCGCAAGAGCTGACAATCTAAGAGGTAGAAGGGGTGACACAAAATTATTGAACCAAAAAAAATAAATAAAATTCGGAAATACAAATAGGATTTCTCATCTAATTCTTCTGATTTGTTGCAAGACATTGAAATGCCAGCAAGCAAGCAGCAGAAGGAAAAAAGAAATTCTTTTTCTATTTTTCAACCAAATTAAGAGGGGTGCACCGGTCCTGGAGATACTGCAATACCAGGTCAATGCGTGGAGTGGACAGAGCAAGCTCTATTTCCATCTCCCTGTTCCAAAAATCCATTTAATATATGGTCCCCAGATAGGGGACGTATCAGATATTAAACTGATAAGAACAGATACTACACTTGATCTTAGCCAAAAGGCCGAGAAGCGATAACCCAAAAATTGGACGCACCCGAGCGGCGCCCCCCGGAAGCAACGTGCACTGCCAAAGGAGAAGGAAGAACAGCTAGCAACCTGGTCAGCAACTCTCACACCCAGGCAAGAAACACAGGTGCACAGCATTACCACAGTCAGCCAATCAATGGTTAATCACTACAGGAAAGTGACCACAGGTGATAGTAGAACTTTGGCGGCAAGGACTCGGCAGTGCACTGCCTTCGCAGCAGGCAAATCTGCATCAGGCCCGCCTCTGCATTAGACCACACCCACTAAAACGTACTTCACGAAGAGTTTGTTTGCTTTTCCTCGAAACACAGCTTCTACGGTTTAATTCCCAAAAAATAGAAAAGGAATACATTACATCACAAAATTGGGGCCCCCACAAGAAGAGAGTGAGTGGGGGGAATAGGAAAGCAAGCAGGGAGAAGAAGAAGAAGGATGGCTCTGGCTCTAAGACTCGTCAGGTTTGTCCACCGGAGGCCCGCACGGCTGGAGCATCTTCTCCATCAAATTGAAGCGCACACGGGCCTTGCTCTCGTTCTCAGCTACAGCAAAGTAGTTCAGCAGGTCAAAGTGGCCCATGTAAGAGCAGTAGGAGTCTCGGTGCTGATTCACCAGCCATTCCCACTTGGTGGTATCTGCGTGACCAGTGCCAATATATTTGGACTGGAGGTGCTCCAGCTGGCTGTGGATAGTGTACCGATCTGTCATGGTGTGTGAGGTCTGCACCAAAAGGTGAACAGGGTGATAGCCAATGCGTTTGGCATCACAGTAGGGCCCACGGCCCCACCTCTACACTTCTCAGCACATCGCTGTCTGCTTGGTACATTTTTGTCGTCATCAAAGCAAGTCCAAAAAATGCTAGACAGAGAAAATTTCCGAAACCGTACGAAGAATGTTCCTCTTGTACAGCGAAACAGATCAAATCCAGTTGCCACTACTGTCACTCAGCGATGCACAGCGCTTGCTGCAAATCTGCATAAACCCTGCCTGCATGTCAGTCTGTCTCCGGAGCAAGCAGGCAGCCACAAGAGGGCAACAAGCACTGCGAAATAAGAAGAAGAGGAGGAGGACGACAACAACAGCAGCAGTAATAGCAGTAGCAGTAGCATCAAGTTGTGCAAAATCCAGGTACAAGTGCAAAGCAATTTCTCTTGCTTGCCTCAGAAATTTTAATACTCCATTCTCTTCCACGGAAAAAAAGTTTTCAAGTCAGCAGGAAAATCTGAAACAAAATGAAGAAACCAAAATGAAAATAAATAAATTTGGACAAAAGAAAAAACAATTACCAAAAATTACAATGATAACAATACATCATATTTATATAGCGCCAACACATTCCGCAGCGCTGTACAATTTGTCAGGTTAATTTACAGACAACAATATACATTACAAAACTAGTCATTTCACACAATGCAGAAACTGAGGGCCCTGCTCGCAAGAGCTGACAATCTAAGAGGTAGAAGGGGTGACACAAAATTATTGAACCAAAAAAAATAAATAAAATTCGGAAATACAAATAGGATTTCTCATCTAATTCTTCTGATTTGTTGCAAGACATTGAAATGCCAGCAAGCAAGCAGCAGAAGGAAAAAAGAAATTCTTTTTCTATTTTTCAACCAAATTAAGAGGGGTGCACCGGTCCTGGAGATACTGCAATACCAGGTCAATGCGTGGAGTGGACAGAGCAAGCTCTATTTCCATCTCCCTGTTCCAAAAATCCATTTAATATATGGTCCCCAGATAGGGGACGTATCAGATATTAAACTGATAAGAACAGATACTACACTTGATCTTAGCCAAAAGGCCGAGAAGCGATAACCCAAAAATTGGACGCACCCGAGCGGCGCCCCCCGGAAGCAACGTGCACTGCCAAAGGAGAAGGAAGAACAGCTAGCAACCTGGTCAGCAACTCTCACACCCAGGCAAGAAACACAGGTGCACAGCATTACCACAGTCAGCCAATCAATGGTTAATCACTACAGGAAAGTGACCACAGGTGATAGTAGAACTTTGGCGGCAAGGACTCGGCAGTGCACTGCCTTCGCAGCAGGCAAATCTGCATCAGGCCCGCCTCTGCATTAGACCACACCCACTAAAACGTACTTCACGAAGAGTTTGTTTGCTTTTCCTCGAAACACAGCTTCTACGGTTTAATTCCCAAAAAATAGAAAAGGAATACATTACATCACAAAATTGGGGCCCCCACAAGAAGAGAGTGAGTGGGGGGAATAGGAAAGCAAGCAGGGAGAAGAAGAAGAAGGATGGCTCTGGCTCTAAGACTCGTCAGGTTTGTCCACCGGAGGCCCGCACGGCTGGAGCATCTTCTCCATCAAATTGAAGCGCACACGGGCCTTGCTCTCGTTCTCAGCTACAGCAAAGTAGTTCAGCAGGTCAAAGTGGCCCATGTAAGAGCAGTAGGAGTCTCGGTGCTGATTCACCAGCCATTCCCACTTGGTGGTATCTGCGTGACCAGTGCCAATATATTTGGACTGGAGGTGCTCCAGCTGGCTGTGGATAGTGTACCGATCTGTCATGGTGTGTGAGGTCTGCACCAAAAGGTGAACAGGGTGATAGCCAATGCGTTTGGCATCACAGTAGGGCCCACGGCCCCACCTCTACACTTCTCAGCACATCGCTGTCTGCTTGGTACATTTTTGTCGTCATCAAAGCAAGTCCAAAAAATGCTAGACAGAGAAAATTTCCGAAACCGTACGAAGAATGTTCCTCTTGTACAGCGAAACAGATCAAATCCAGTTGCCACTACTGTCACTCAGCGATGCACAGCGCTTGCTGCAAATCTGCATAAACCCTGCCTGCATGTCAGTCTGTCTCCGGAGCAAGCAGGCAGCCACAAGAGGGCAACAAGCACTGCGAAATAAGAAGAAGAGGAGGAGGACGACAACAACAGCAGCAGTAATAGCAGTAGCAGTAGCATCAAGTTGTGCAAAATCCAGGTACAAGTGCAAAGCAATTTCTCTTGCTTGCCTCAGAAATTTTAATACTCCATTCTCTTCCACGGAAAAAAAGTTTTCAAGTCAGCAGGAAAATCTGAAACAAAATGAAGAAACCAAAATGAAAATAAATAAATTTGGACAAAAGAAAAAACAATTACCAAAAATTACAATGATAACAATACATCATATTTATATAGCGCCAACACATTCCGCAGCGCTGTACAATTTGTCAGGTTAATTTACAGACAACAATATACATTACAAAACTAGTCATTTCACACAATGCAGAAACTGAGGGCCCTGCTCGCAAGAGCTGACAATCTAAGAGGTAGAAGGGGTGACACAAAATTATTGAACCAAAAAAAATAAATAAAATTCGGAAATACAAATAGGATTTCTCATCTAATTCTTCTGATTTGTTGCAAGACATTGAAATGCCAGCAAGCAAGCAGCAGAAGGAAAAAAGAAATTCTTTTTCTATTTTTCAACCAAATTAAGAGGGGTGCACCGGTCCTGGAGATACTGCAATACCAGGTCAATGCGTGGAGTGGACAGAGCAAGCTCTATTTCCATCTCCCTGTTCCAAAAATCCATTTAATATATGGTCCCCAGATAGGGGACGTATCAGATATTAAACTGATAAGAACAGATACTACACTTGATCTTAGCCAAAAGGCCGAGAAGCGATAACCCAAAAATTGGACGCACCCGAGCGGCGCCCCCCGGAAGCAACGTGCACTGCCAAAGGAGAAGGAAGAACAGCTAGCAACCTGGTCAGCAACTCTCACACCCAGGCAAGAAACACAGGTGCACAGCATTACCACAGTCAGCCAATCAATGGTTAATCACTACAGGAAAGTGACCACAGGTGATAGTAGAACTTTGGCGGCAAGGACTCGGCAGTGCACTGCCTTCGCAGCAGGCAAATCTGCATCAGGCCCGCCTCTGCATTAGACCACACCCACTAAAACGTACTTCACGAAGAGTTTGTTTGCTTTTCCTCGAAACACAGCTTCTACGGTTTAATTCCCAAAAAATAGAAAAGGAATACATTACATCACAAAATTGGGGCCCCCACAAGAAGAGAGTGAGTGGGGGGAATAGGAAAGCAAGCAGGGAGAAGAAGAAGAAGGATGGCTCTGGCTCTAAGACTCGTCAGGTTTGTCCACCGGAGGCCCGCACGGCTGGAGCATCTTCTCCATCAAATTGAAGCGCACACGGGCCTTGCTCTCGTTCTCAGCTACAGCAAAGTAGTTCAGCAGGTCAAAGTGGCCCATGTAAGAGCAGTAGGAGTCTCGGTGCTGATTCACCAGCCATTCCCACTTGGTGGTATCTGCGTGACCAGTGCCAATATATTTGGACTGGAGGTGCTCCAGCTGGCTGTGGATAGTGTACCGATCTGTCATGGTGTGTGAGGTCTGCACCAAAAGGTGAACAGGGTGATAGCCAATGCGTTTGGCATCACAGTAGGGCCCACGGCCCCACCTCTACACTTCTCAGCACATCGCTGTCTGCTTGGTACATTTTTGTCGTCATCAAAGCAAGTCCAAAAAATGCTAGACAGAGAAAATTTCCGAAACCGTACGAAGAATGTTCCTCTTGTACAGCGAAACAGATCAAATCCAGTTGCCACTACTGTCACTCAGCGATGCACAGCGCTTGCTGCAAATCTGCATAAACCCTGCCTGCATGTCAGTCTGTCTCCGGAGCAAGCAGGCAGCCACAAGAGGGCAACAAGCACTGCGAAATAAGAAGAAGAGGAGGAGGACGACAACAACAGCAGCAGTAATAGCAGTAGCAGTAGCATCAAGTTGTGCAAAATCCAGGTACAAGTGCAAAGCAATTTCTCTTGCTTGCCTCAGAAATTTTAATACTCCATTCTCTTCCACGGAAAAAAAGTTTTCAAGTCAGCAGGAAAATCTGAAACAAAATGAAGAAACCAAAATGAAAATAAATAAATTTGGACAAAAGAAAAAACAATTACCAAAAATTACAATGATAACAATACATCATATTTATATAGCGCCAACACATTCCGCAGCGCTGTACAATTTGTCAGGTTAATTTACAGACAACAATATACATTACAAAACTAGTCATTTCACACAATGCAGAAACTGAGGGCCCTGCTCGCAAGAGCTGACAATCTAAGAGGTAGAAGGGGTGACACAAAATTATTGAACCAAAAAAAATAAATAAAATTCGGAAATACAAATAGGATTTCTCATCTAATTCTTCTGATTTGTTGCAAGACATTGAAATGCCAGCAAGCAAGCAGCAGAAGGAAAAAAGAAATTCTTTTTCTATTTTTCAACCAAATTAAGAGGGGTGCACCGGTCCTGGAGATACTGCAATACCAGGTCAATGCGTGGAGTGGACAGAGCAAGCTCTATTTCCATCTCCCTGTTCCAAAAATCCATTTAATATATGGTCCCCAGATAGGGGACGTATCAGATATTAAACTGATAAGAACAGATACTACACTTGATCTTAGCCAAAAGGCCGAGAAGCGATAACCCAAAAATTGGACGCACCCGAGCGGCGCCCCCCGGAAGCAACGTGCACTGCCAAAGGAGAAGGAAGAACAGCTAGCAACCTGGTCAGCAACTCTCACACCCAGGCAAGAAACACAGGTGCACAGCATTACCACAGTCAGCCAATCAATGGTTAATCACTACAGGAAAGTGACCACAGGTGATAGTAGAACTTTGGCGGCAAGGACTCGGCAGTGCACTGCCTTCGCAGCAGGCAAATCTGCATCAGGCCCGCCTCTGCATTAGACCACACCCACTAAAACGTACTTCACGAAGAGTTTGTTTGCTTTTCCTCGAAACACAGCTTCTACGGTTTAATTCCCAAAAAATAGAAAAGGAATACATTACATCACAAAATTGGGGCCCCCACAAGAAGAGAGTGAGTGGGGGGAATAGGAAAGCAAGCAGGGAGAAGAAGAAGAAGGATGGCTCTGGCTCTAAGACTCGTCAGGTTTGTCCACCGGAGGCCCGCACGGCTGGAGCATCTTCTCCATCAAATTGAAGCGCACACGGGCCTTGCTCTCGTTCTCAGCTACAGCAAAGTAGTTCAGCAGGTCAAAGTGGCCCATGTAAGAGCAGTAGGAGTCTCGGTGCTGATTCACCAGCCATTCCCACTTGGTGGTATCTGCGTGACCAGTGCCAATATATTTGGACTGGAGGTGCTCCAGCTGGCTGTGGATAGTGTACCGATCTGTCATGGTGTGTGAGGTCTGCACCAAAAGGTGAACAGGGTGATAGCCAATGCGTTTGGCATCACAGTAGGGCCCACGGCCCCACCTCTACACTTCTCAGCACATCGCTGTCTGCTTGGTACATTTTTGTCGTCATCAAAGCAAGTCCAAAAAATGCTAGACAGAGAAAATTTCCGAAACCGTACGAAGAATGTTCCTCTTGTACAGCGAAACAGATCAAATCCAGTTGCCACTACTGTCACTCAGCGATGCACAGCGCTTGCTGCAAATCTGCATAAACCCTGCCTGCATGTCAGTCTGTCTCCGGAGCAAGCAGGCAGCCACAAGAGGGCAACAAGCACTGCGAAATAAGAAGAAGAGGAGGAGGACGACAACAACAGCAGCAGTAATAGCAGTAGCAGTAGCATCAAGTTGTGCAAAATCCAGGTACAAGTGCAAAGCAATTTCTCTTGCTTGCCTCAGAAATTTTAATACTCCATTCTCTTCCACGGAAAAAAAGTTTTCAAGTCAGCAGGAAAATCTGAAACAAAATGAAGAAACCAAAATGAAAATAAATAAATTTGGACAAAAGAAAAAACAATTACCAAAAATTACAATGATAACAATACATCATATTTATATAGCGCCAACACATTCCGCAGCGCTGTACAATTTGTCAGGTTAATTTACAGACAACAATATACATTACAAAACTAGTCATTTCACACAATGCAGAAACTGAGGGCCCTGCTCGCAAGAGCTGACAATCTAAGAGGTAGAAGGGGTGACACAAAATTATTGAACCAAAAAAAATAAATAAAATTCGGAAATACAAATAGGATTTCTCATCTAATTCTTCTGATTTGTTGCAAGACATTGAAATGCCAGCAAGCAAGCAGCAGAAGGAAAAAAGAAATTCTTTTTCTATTTTTCAACCAAATTAAGAGGGGTGCACCGGTCCTGGAGATACTGCAATACCAGGTCAATGCGTGGAGTGGACAGAGCAAGCTCTATTTCCATCTCCCTGTTCCAAAAATCCATTTAATATATGGTCCCCAGATAGGGGACGTATCAGATATTAAACTGATAAGAACAGATACTACACTTGATCTTAGCCAAAAGGCCGAGAAGCGATAACCCAAAAATTGGACGCACCCGAGCGGCGCCCCCCGGAAGCAACGTGCACTGCCAAAGGAGAAGGAAGAACAGCTAGCAACCTGGTCAGCAACTCTCACACCCAGGCAAGAAACACAGGTGCACAGCATTACCACAGTCAGCCAATCAATGGTTAATCACTACAGGAAAGTGACCACAGGTGATAGTAGAACTTTGGCGGCAAGGACTCGGCAGTGCACTGCCTTCGCAGCAGGCAAATCTGCATCAGGCCCGCCTCTGCATTAGACCACACCCACTAAAACGTACTTCACGAAGAGTTTGTTTGCTTTTCCTCGAAACACAGCTTCTACGGTTTAATTCCCAAAAAATAGAAAAGGAATACATTACATCACAAAATTGGGGCCCCCACAAGAAGAGAGTGAGTGGGGGGAATAGGAAAGCAAGCAGGGAGAAGAAGAAGAAGGATGGCTCTGGCTCTAAGACTCGTCAGGTTTGTCCACCGGAGGCCCGCACGGCTGGAGCATCTTCTCCATCAAATTGAAGCGCACACGGGCCTTGCTCTCGTTCTCAGCTACAGCAAAGTAGTTCAGCAGGTCAAAGTGGCCCATGTAAGAGCAGTAGGAGTCTCGGTGCTGATTCACCAGCCATTCCCACTTGGTGGTATCTGCGTGACCAGTGCCAATATATTTGGACTGGAGGTGCTCCAGCTGGCTGTGGATAGTGTACCGATCTGTCATGGTGTGTGAGGTCTGCACCAAAAGGTGAACAGGGTGATAGCCAATGCGTTTGGCATCACAGTAGGGCCCACGGCCCCACCTCTACACTTCTCAGCACATCGCTGTCTGCTTGGTACATTTTTGTCGTCATCAAAGCAAGTCCAAAAAATGCTAGACAGAGAAAATTTCCGAAACCGTACGAAGAATGTTCCTCTTGTACAGCGAAACAGATCAAATCCAGTTGCCACTACTGTCACTCAGCGATGCACAGCGCTTGCTGCAAATCTGCATAAACCCTGCCTGCATGTCAGTCTGTCTCCGGAGCAAGCAGGCAGCCACAAGAGGGCAACAAGCACTGCGAAATAAGAAGAAGAGGAGGAGGACGACAACAACAGCAGCAGTAATAGCAGTAGCAGTAGCATCAAGTTGTGCAAAATCCAGGTACAAGTGCAAAGCAATTTCTCTTGCTTGCCTCAGAAATTTTAATACTCCATTCTCTTCCACGGAAAAAAAGTTTTCAAGTCAGCAGGAAAATCTGAAACAAAATGAAGAAACCAAAATGAAAATAAATAAATTTGGACAAAAGAAAAAACAATTACCAAAAATTACAATGATAACAATACATCATATTTATATAGCGCCAACACATTCCGCAGCGCTGTACAATTTGTCAGGTTAATTTACAGACAACAATATACATTACAAAACTAGTCATTTCACACAATGCAGAAACTGAGGGCCCTGCTCGCAAGAGCTGACAATCTAAGAGGTAGAAGGGGTGACACAAAATTATTGAACCAAAAAAAATAAATAAAATTCGGAAATACAAATAGGATTTCTCATCTAATTCTTCTGATTTGTTGCAAGACATTGAAATGCCAGCAAGCAAGCAGCAGAAGGAAAAAAGAAATTCTTTTTCTATTTTTCAACCAAATTAAGAGGGGTGCACCGGTCCTGGAGATACTGCAATACCAGGTCAATGCGTGGAGTGGACAGAGCAAGCTCTATTTCCATCTCCCTGTTCCAAAAATCCATTTAATATATGGTCCCCAGATAGGGGACGTATCAGATATTAAACTGATAAGAACAGATACTACACTTGATCTTAGCCAAAAGGCCGAGAAGCGATAACCCAAAAATTGGACGCACCCGAGCGGCGCCCCCCGGAAGCAACGTGCACTGCCAAAGGAGAAGGAAGAACAGCTAGCAACCTGGTCAGCAACTCTCACACCCAGGCAAGAAACACAGGTGCACAGCATTACCACAGTCAGCCAATCAATGGTTAATCACTACAGGAAAGTGACCACAGGTGATAGTAGAACTTTGGCGGCAAGGACTCGGCAGTGCACTGCCTTCGCAGCAGGCAAATCTGCATCAGGCCCGCCTCTGCATTAGACCACACCCACTAAAACGTACTTCACGAAGAGTTTGTTTGCTTTTCCTCGAAACACAGCTTCTACGGTTTAATTCCCAAAAAATAGAAAAGGAATACATTACATCACAAAATTGGGGCCCCCACAAGAAGAGAGTGAGTGGGGGGAATAGGAAAGCAAGCAGGGAGAAGAAGAAGAAGGATGGCTCTGGCTCTAAGACTCGTCAGGTTTGTCCACCGGAGGCCCGCACGGCTGGAGCATCTTCTCCATCAAATTGAAGCGCACACGGGCCTTGCTCTCGTTCTCAGCTACAGCAAAGTAGTTCAGCAGGTCAAAGTGGCCCATGTAAGAGCAGTAGGAGTCTCGGTGCTGATTCACCAGCCATTCCCACTTGGTGGTATCTGCGTGACCAGTGCCAATATATTTGGACTGGAGGTGCTCCAGCTGGCTGTGGATAGTGTACCGATCTGTCATGGTGTGTGAGGTCTGCACCAAAAGGTGAACAGGGTGATAGCCAATGCGTTTGGCATCACAGTAGGGCCCACGGCCCCACCTCTACACTTCTCAGCACATCGCTGTCTGCTTGGTACATTTTTGTCGTCATCAAAGCAAGTCCAAAAAATGCTAGACAGAGAAAATTTCCGAAACCGTACGAAGAATGTTCCTCTTGTACAGCGAAACAGATCAAATCCAGTTGCCACTACTGTCACTCAGCGATGCACAGCGCTTGCTGCAAATCTGCATAAACCCTGCCTGCATGTCAGTCTGTCTCCGGAGCAAGCAGGCAGCCACAAGA